>NW_007258965.1:322385-327999 GCF_000164805.1 Carlito syrichta | reverse complement strand
GGGGTGCTGCGGCGCCGAGCGCTGGAGGAAGGGGCGCGCCTCGCGGGAGCCACGCACGTCGTGACGGGTGAGCGCGGGCGCGGCGGGGAAAAGCGGGGCCCGTGCGCCGGCGGGCCCTGGGAGGGGACTAGGTCCCACGCTCCGAAAGCGGGCGCGGAGACCTGGGGCGTGTCTTAGGGAGGAGCCCCGTCCGGAGGAGGGGCAGTGCGCATGTTCCGGAGAGGGGTTGGAGCCTACTGAAGGAGTTGGAGAGGGAATGGGGTCGGGAAGGGCATCGCAGAGCCTTGGGTCTTGGCCGCCGTCTTGGTCTACACCGATCGGCAAAGGGGTGGGGAGGTTAAAGCTTCTGGGATTAGCTCCTTAGTTCATATTTTTTGTTGTTCCTAACATTCTTGGTCTCTCGTGGCCCACCATCCAGAGTCCATCTCTGTGTCTGAAAAGCATCTCTGCCTTTCCATCCCTTTTCTTTGTTGACCTCTCCTCTCTTTGAAAGCGCCTTTGTTCTCCCTCCCTCCCTTCCATTCCTTCAACAAACAGCTGCTGAGTTTCTACTACATGCCAGGTCCAAACTGTGGCTGTAGCAAAGTTCTTAACTTCCACATGTTTCTGTTTTCCCATATCCCTAAAGCAATATTAATGGTACCCAGCTCACGGACTTGTTATGACACTTAGGTGAGTTAGTAGAACTAAAATATAGAAGCCGGGCTCGGTGGCTCAGCCTGTAATCCCGCGCCTTTGGTGAGGCTGAGGTGAGTGGATTGCCCGAGCCCACGGGTTCGAGACCCACCTGGGCAGCGAGACCTCATCTCTACAATAAATCACAAAATCAGCCGGGCGTGGTAGCACATGCCTGTAATTCCGGCTACTTGAAAGGCTGAGGCGGAAGGATCTGCGGATCCCAGCAGGTCGAGGCTGCGGTGGCCGGGAGCGGCCACTGCACTCCAGTCTGGGTGGCAGAGTGAGACTCCAACTCAAAAAAAAAAAAAAAAAAAAAAGAACTAAAATATATATACGTGATCTATATTATAATGGTATTACATAATCCATATTACATATTTCATATACACTGTTATCATCATTGTCAGGTTAGGGCTGGGAATACAGTTATGCACAAGTTCCTACCTTTGCATGACCCTCAAATATAAAATTATAAACAATCATCATACCAGTCTAGGCAACATAGCAAGACCTCGTTCCCTCCCTCCCTCAAAAAAAAAAAAAAAGTGAGCCAGGAATGATGGTGCGCATCTGTAGTCCCAGCTACTGAGGAAGCTGAGGTGGGAGGATCACCTGAGCCCAGGAGACTGAGGCTGTGGTGAGCCATGATCGTGCCACTCCACTCCAGCCTGGGTGACAAAGAGTGAAACCCTGACTCTAAATAAATAAATAAACAATGAATGTTACTGAAGAAAATTACATAGACCGTGTGTGTAAAGACAGCCTTATGACATGGAGGGAGGGGGTCAAGGAAGTCTTTTGAGACTGAAGGCTCAAGGTGAAGGGGATAAGGATTGAAGGAAGGTTATGGGCCCATACAAAAACCAGTTTGAGATGCCCCCAAGAGTCCAGTGTAGCTGCAGACCAGAGAGCAAGGGGAGCGGAGGCCGGAGAGGTGGGCGAGGTCACACCTCACCCGCTGGGCAGCGGGGGAACCAGTGAACCAGAGTTTCATTTTGAAGAGTCCTCCCTGGCCATGGCAAGGATCCTGGGTTGGAGGGCAGGGGCAGGGCCAAGGTGACCAGTCAGGAAAGGGACAGCTGTGGGTGTCTAGGTGGGAGGTGATGCCTATAGGAAACAGGAGGGAGAGACTCAGCACAGTAGAGGGCTATGGAAACACAGCTGGGTCCCTTCTCCCCCAGGGCCCTGGGGAAGGCACCCTGAGCTCCATTGCCTGGGGTGTCCCTCTCCTTACTATGTAACTTTTGACAAATCCCTGGATCTCTGTGGTGGAAAACAAGAAGAACCCTACCCCACACAAGAGCAATCCGTATGGAAGAATGAGAGGTTGCATTGAGTTTTTAAATTAATTTGTCAGAATCACTCATTAATTGTACTTAGAAAAATAATGAAGGCTTCCTGAAAGACTCTCTAGCTTGTAAGATGATTCTCATCCTTTGTGTATACACTTTATTTTCAAAGGCCTATTACAATAATTACTGTAATAATTGTGACAGAATCAGGGAGCTCTGAAGTGGGTTTGTAATGCCAAGGTGTGGAGCAAATCCAGCCTCTTGTAATTAATGTGGTTTACAATCTTAAGTCAATAAACATTTAACTAGATGTCGTTTCCAGTAGCAAACATACCTGGTCTCAAGGTCATGGGGCTTGGCAGCTCGGTGGAAGGTAACTATTACTACAAGGAAAATTAGAGTTACCATATAGTTTCTCAGCTCCAGTCCTACTGACCTTCAGGGCCAGATCATTTGTTGTTTGGGAGTTGTCCTCTGCATTGTAGAGTTTTAGCAGCGTCCCTGGTCTCCCCTCACTAGACACTATACTAGTGGTACTCCCAACCCCAGTCATGACAATCAAAAATGTCTCTAGGCTGGGTGCAGTGGCTCATGCCTGTAACTCCAGTGATACAGATTTTTCAGGTCAGCCTGGGCTTCGAGAGTGTCAGCTCAATGGGTCGGCTGGCCAAGCCCTTTAGAGTGTCAGCTCAATGGGCTGGCAAGCCTAGCCCCAGGAGTGTTGGCTCTAATGGGCTGGCAAGCCAAGCCCTGAGAGTGTTGTTGATTCGGTGGGCTGGCAAGCCTGACCGTAGGAGTGTCTCAGCTTCAGAGTCTCACCTTCTGCCAGCAGCTCTCCCGGGTCAGCTGGCTCCCGGTTCAACCAGGGTGCACGACTGTTCAGCTCCAATGATCTTCTGCAGCTCTTCAGGTAGGGGTTCTTGCCTCATGCCCAGGAGGAATAAGGGACATGGATGACCGAAAAGTTGAGAAAGCAGGACTTACTGAGAGAACAGAAAAGCTGCCATAGTGGGAGGGGACCTGAGGGGGTTGCCTATTTGGAATTGAACCCGGTACTTATATAGTCCTAAGACTGAGCTGATTGGTTAACATTAACTGTGAGCTGATTGGTTGTTTTCCTATCTCAGCAGCAGGAAGTCTGTTACTTTGTTACCAGGGGTCTGCCCTTACTAGATGTCTCTTCCCAGTTCATTACTTTGTTACAGGGGCCACCCTGTCTGCTAAGTTGTTTAATAGCTGTTTCTTCACAGTTTGTTACTTTGGACCCACCCTATCTGTCGGCCCAGTTGTTTTCTAGCTACCTCCTCTCTCACTAGCACTTTGGGAGAGGAGGTGAGAGGACTACCGCTGGAGCCTAGAAGTTTGAGACCAGCCTGGGCCAAAATAGCAAGACCTCATCTCTAAAAAGAAATTTAAAAAGTAGCCGGGTATGGTGTACACCTGCAGTCCCAACTACTCTGGAGGCTAAGGCGGAAGGATTGTCTGAGCCCAGGAGGTCAAGAGCCATACTGCACTCCAGCCCAGGCAACAGAGTGAGACGCTGACTCAAAACAACAGCAACAACAACAAAAAACCTCTAGACATTGCCAGACATCCCTGGGGAAAGGGAAAGAGGGCAAAATCACCCCAGATTCAGAGACACTGATACAGACGCAAGTGTAAAGCCAACAAGACACAGGATAAGTATAGATTGAGCTTCAGTTTTATGGTGACTGGTGTGTAGATACTTCTGACCACTTTCTGAACAGATATAACACAAAAGCGACAGGTATTGTCAGAGGAACTGCTGTGTCAAGAACCATTTGCTTTCTATGGCTGCTGTAACAAACTTAGAACGCCAATTGATTATCTTGCAGTTTTGGAGGTTAGAAATTTGGCAAGAGTCTCACTGGGCTAAAATCAAGGTGTCAAGAGGGTTGCATTCCTATGGGGGGGGTTAGACTGTACATTTTCTTGCTTTTCCTAGCTTCTAATGGCCACCCACATTCATTGGCTCATGGCTACTTCCTCCTTTTTTCTTTCTTTTCTTTCTTTTTTTTTTTTGCTTGTTTTGAGTTATGGGGGGTGTCTCACTCTGTTGCCCAGGCTAGAGTGCAGCAGCATGATCATGGCCTATTGCAGCCTCAATCTCTTGGGCTCAAGCAGTCCTCTCACCTCAGCATCCCAAGTGCTTGGCTAATTTTTTAATTTTTTGTAGAGACGAGGCCTCACTATGTTGCCTGAGTTGGTCTCAAACTCCTGGGTTCAAGCGATCCTCCCGCCTTAGCCTCCCAAAGTTCTGGGAGTACAGGCGTGAGCCACTATGCCCAGTCCTGAAATGCTTTTTCATCTATTTATTTATTTGTTTGTTTGTTTCTTTATTTATTTATAAGTGTGTGTGTGTGTGTGTGTGTGTGTGTGTGTGTGGAGAGAGAGAGAGAGAAAGAGAGATATGAGGGTGCAGTGGCTCAGCCTATAATCCCAGCACTTTGGGAGACCGAGGTGAGAAGATTGCCTGAGCCCAGGGCAACTTGGTGAGACCTCGTCATGACAATAAATCACAAAAATTAGCCAAGTGTGGTGGCATGCACCTGTAGTTCCAGCTACTTGGAAGACTGAGACGGGAGGATTGCCTGAGCCCAGCAGGTCAAGGCTGCAGTGGCCATGAGCGTGCCACTGCAGTCCAGCCTGGGTGACAGAGTGAGACTCCGACTCAATAAAAATAAATAAATAGATGAGGTCTCGGTATGTTGCCCAGGCTGGTCTCAAACTCCTGGGCTCAAGGGCTCCTCCTGCCTTGTCCTTCCAAAGTGCTGGGATTGCAGGCGTGAGTCACTGCGCCCAACCCCTTCCTTCATTTTCAAAGCCCAGCCATGGCAGGGTTGAGTCCTGCTGTCTGCATGGCTGACCTTGCCTCTGTCCTCGCACCCCCGATCCTGACCCTTCTGCCCCTCTCCCACTTTCATGGTCTTTGTGATGATGGTGAGCCCACTTGGCTACCCAGGATCCTCTCCCTAGGTTAGAGTCAGCTGACTAGCAAACTCAATTCAACCTGCCAGCTGCATAACCCAACATAGGCATAAATTCCCGAGATTAGGACACCGGGACCCTAGGGGTGTGAGGGAGAGCAGCCCGCTGCTGCCCCAGCGCTCCTGAGAGTCTCGGTTAAAGGCCCTTCTGGTTTGTGTGTGCAGTTTCAATTACAGTTTAAACCGAGGTTGATGAGGGTTTAGCAGCATAAAGACCTTGACCCCTATGGGAACCGGCACTAGCACAGGGCCTGGTATGCAGTAGGCGCGGCAAGTATGGGCACCCCCAGGTAGCTCAGGGGAGCGGGTATGTTGCTCGCTTGTTGCTTTCTGTTCTGCGGTGCTGGGGGTTGCCATGGCCCTCTCCCCCTCCTATCCTCTCTCTGGGTGCTGCGGGGGACCCATGACCAGAAGCGCCCTCCCCGAGGGGCCCATGACCCGAATCGCCCTCCCCGGGGATCCCACGACCCGCAGCGCCCTCCCCGGGGACCCCACGGCCCGCGTCGCCCTCCCCGGAGACCCCACGGTCCGCGTCGCCCTCCCGGGGACCCCATGACCGCAGCGCCCTCGGCGCTCCCTCACCCGCTGCCTTCTCTCCCCAGGTCACAACGCGGACGACATGGCCGAGACGGTGCT
>NW_007258965.1:289628-322147 GCF_000164805.1 Carlito syrichta | reverse complement strand
CGACGCCCCAGGAAGGGGCTGCCTGCGAATGACGCTGTGAATAAACCTGTTACCTTGCCCGGGCCTTCTGTGTGGGGCTGGGAGGGCCGGGGAACGGGAGGCCCGTAACCCTGGAGCAGCTGGGGCCTGGGCGTCCCCTCCGGGTCTGAGAGAGGAGGGGGCTGGGACTGGACACTGGGTCCGAGGGAGGAGGGGGCCGGGGGCCCAGTCTCGGGCCAGGACAGGGTCTGGGGGAGAAGGGGCTGAGGCTTCAGACATCTGTGTCTGAGAGAGGAGGGGGCTGGGACTGGACACTGGGTCCGAGGGAGGAGGGGGCCGGGGGCCCAGTCTCGGGCCAGGACAGGGTCTGGGGGAGAAGGGGCTGAGGCTTCAGACATCTGTGTCTGAGGCAGGAGGGGCTGGGGTCTCAGGGAGGAGGGGACGGAGCAGCTAGTCCCTGAGCGAGTGGAGATGAGGAGGACGCCTGCCTGGAGCCTCGGCTGGTTGTGGGCACGCTGAAGATGGGCCTCCGCCTTCTAGAGCGCTTCATGCCCGTTTCCTGTTCACCTGCAGTGGGGTGAGCATAGTCACGTGACAGGATGGGCACGTTGTCTTTCACAACCACTGTCAGGATGCTTCCCTTCCAGGCAGAGCTGTGTGAGCCTGGGTTGGTGACTTAACCTCTATGATCCTCCATTTCTCTTCGGAAAGCAGAATCAACAACTCCCTTGCCCCCATCAAAGCATGGTGGGAAGGAAATGGAGGTTCAGGTGCTCAGTCGATGGTGGCAACTTGATTGTCAATATTAAGGTTCTGCCACCAGGGGGCGCAGGGCTTCAGGGTTGCTGCCCTGTAGACCCTGGAAGGGGAGAGGCCCTGAAGCTTCCTGGGGAGACTTGGTGCTCTTAGGCCCACCTGCAAGCCTTGCTAGGCTGGTTCCTTGTCAAAAGTCCCCCTGCCCCCTCTTCTCATCTTGCTGGAACCCTCCAGGGTCCTCCTAGAACCTTCCCCTAATTCCTCCCACCCCACCCAACCCAGGGCATCGTATTCAACCAAACCCCTGCCTCCCGGCCCTGCCCTTACCACGTGGTCATCTCTGGGTCTCATCTCTTCCTAGTTGGACTGGAGGGCTGGCACCAGACACCCTGCCTCCCCCGTGGGGTAACCCAGCATCAGGTTAATTATTCATTCAACAAATGCGTGTTGAGCACCTGCTCTGTAGCAGGTACGCATGCTAGGGATAATATTGAAGTCGGAATGCCGGAATAGCGGGGGACAGGAAAAGCCCGTTTCTGTGGGACCAGAGGAGGTGGCACTTGAGCAGAGGCCTGCGGAAAGCCAAGGAGGAAATCCTGGAGCCACCCTGGGGAAGAACTTTCTGGGTGGCGGGAACCACCATGCAGAAGCCCAGAGGGGAAGTGAGCTTGTGAGTCTGGGGAACGTGTGGCCCGTCTCCAGAGCAGGACGGGAGACAAATGAAGAGAGGTGACCAGAGGTGGTCAGCAGGGCTGGTCCTGCATGACCTTTGGGTGAGAAGGCCTTGGATTGAATCCCAGGAGTGATGATGAGTCTTTGGAGGGCCTTGGTCCCAGGAGCGGGTCCAACTTCCATTTTCTTTTTTCTTTTTTCTTTTTTTTTTCTTTTTTAAGCAGGTGTCTCTGTCACAGCCATGCTCACAACCACCGCAGTCTCGACCTGCTAGGCTCAAGCGATCCTTCCGCCTCGGCCTTCCAAGCAGCTGGAACTACAGCTGTGCGCCACCACACCTGGCTATTTTTTGTATTTATTGTAGAGACGAGGTCTCGCCGTGTTGCCCAGGCTGGTCTCGAACTCCTGGGCTCAGGCAATCCTTTCGCTTCCTCCCAAAGCGCTGGGATTACCGGCGTGAGTCACTGCTCCCGGCCTCGACTTCCGTGTTCTGAAAATCACTCCAGCTGCTGTGAGGGGAATGGACTGCAGGGGGCGCAAGACGGTCACGGTCGAGTGCATGGGACGCCGCCGGCGGGCCAGGCGCTGTGCGCAGGCGCCTTCCTGGTTAGCGCCGCATAGGAGGTATGGATTTTTTTTAAGAAGCTTAGCTTCGCTCTGTCGCCCGGGCTGGAGTGTAGTGGTGCATAGTTCACTGCAGCCTCGACCTCCTGGGCTCGAGTGATTCTCCTTCCTCAGCCTCTCGAGGCCTGGATGTTTATCCCCAATTTTATGAATGATAAACTTGTGGCCCGGGGAGGCGAACTAGCTTGTCTGAGGTCTCACTAAAGTAAATCGGGTTGGAGGGGAAAAAAGCTGGGGCACTTGAACCTTTTATTGTTTCTCCTGCCGGAAGCCAGGGGCCTGGCTTCTTGTCGCAAGTGTGTTATTGATTCCCTGTGTGACCTTGGGTTCTCACGAACCTTCTGTTCATTCGGGTTTCCGCCTCCTCACGAGGAAGTGGGTGGGGTAAATTTCTGTGTTTCCAATAGAAATACAATGCAAGCCATATTTGTGATTTAAAATTGTCTAGTAGCCATATTTTAAAAGGAGGGCACGCGAAACTGGAATAATAGCTTGTATATGTTGATTTTAGAAAACTAATGGGAAAAATAAAACAATACATTTTATTTAACTCAGTATACAAAAATATAGTCAATATTAAAAACTTTAATGACATAGCTTACATATGTTTTCATATAAAATTTTCAAAATCCAGATGTTGTACGTAGGGCCCATCTCAGACTCCCCACGGTTCAGTCGCCACAGGTGACTCGTGGTCACCTGCCGGACAGCGCAGGTTGTCAGCTGCATGCTAGAGCCAGGCAGCGCTAGAGCCAGGTGGTAGGAGAGCATCACCGAGCTCTGCCCGTCCAGCCATGCGACCCTGGGCAGGTTCCCCATTGGTACCATGCGGGAGGAAGGGTGCTTCCACCCTCTCGTCGTTGCTAATAGGTATCCATGCAGAGCAGAGCTCCTGGCAGTGAGTGGGGCTCCCGTGCATTTCCTGTGAGCCCAGCCTTCCTGCCTCCCTCATGGACAGGGGAAGTGCTGTTCTCGGTTCTGGCCACAAAGGGACACTGTGACCCTTTGTATCTGGCGGCCACAGGCAGCAAAGCCAGGTCTCCTTCCCCTACGCAGATGGGAAGTTCAGCTCTCTCCTTCCTTCCCTCCTCAGCCGGCCCTCAAGGGTGGGAGACACAGGTGGGCCAAGACTGTAAGGCCTAAACGCTGGATCTTAAGGCCCCTGTGATCATTCACTCATTCAACAAACACGGAACATGTAACAAAAAAAAAAAAATCAGTGAATCAAAAATCCTGCCCTCGTGGGAAAGAAAAATAAGTTGCATGCTTAGTTTGTCAGATGGGGCTGGGAAGCAGATCGCGTATAGCTTATTTTTATACTTTTTTTTTTTTTAGAGACGAGGTCTGTTGCTCAGGCTGGTCTCTAACACATGGGCTCAAGCAATCCTCCCGCCTCAGCCTCCCAAAGTGCTGGAATTACAGGCATGAGCCACTGAGCCCAGCCACATATATTTAAGTAGGGTGGACAGGAGAGGCCTCCAGGAAAAGAAGGTTTTCACAGAAAGACCTATCCAGGGTGAGCTCTGCAGATGGAGGGAGAAGAGGGGATTGTTCCAGGCAGGGAACAGCAAGTACAAAGTCTGAGATCAGAGGAAAGGGCAGAGAGGGCAAGGGGAGGAGGGAAGAGGGAGAGGTGACCTGGGCTCAGCCTCAGACACGGTGGAGCGTGTTGAGTAGAGTGACACAATTATCCCTTTATTCACTGAGCAAACATCCGACACCTCCCAGGAGCCAGCAGGCCCTGCATGGGGCGGTGGGGACATAGCTGAGTCAGCCCCCGTCCCTGCCTTCCAAGGGCCCCCTGTCGGTGGGGAAGGCAGGCAGGGACACTGGCAAGTCAAGACCCAGAGGGATACGTGTCACCGTGCGGGTGAGGAGGGACACGGGGGAGCCCAGAGGTGGGGCGTCTCGCTCAGCGGGGTGCGTCATGAAATGCTTCCTGCAGGAGGTGGTGTTTAAACCAAGAACCAAAGATGAGTAAGGATGAGCACCTGACAGGGTGAGAGAGAGAGGCACTGAGGCCTGCAACATGAGGCATCCTTGTGCAGGATGGTGGCGGGGTGGCCAGACCTCTGGGAGGCCTCAGGATGCTGCCCTAGGCCAGGGGCACTGCAAAGGGCTTCAAGCAGATGGAGTCAGCTCTGGGTGCCAGAAAGATCCCCGTGGGCCCGTGTTTAGGGAAGAGTGGAGTGGGGAGCTTCTGAGCAAGGAGGCCAGGGAGCAGGCTAGGGTGGAAGTTCAGGAATAGATTGAGTAATCAATGCCAAGGCCACAAGAGGGCATGCGAATGGTGGGAACAGATATGGGGGCTGTTTAAGAAGCCCTCAGTGACCAGGTGCAGTGATTCACACCTGTAATCCCAGCACTTTGGGAGACTGAGGTGGGAGGATCGATTGAGCCCAGGAGTTCAGGACCAGTCTGGACAACATGGCGAGGCCTCATTTCTACAGAAAAAAAATATCAAAAAATTAGCCAGGTGTGGTGGCATGCGCCTGTAGTCCCAGCTACTGAGGAAGCTGAGACAGAAGGATTGTCTGAGTCCAGGAGGCCGAGGCTGCAGTGAGCCAGTATTGTGCCACTGCACTCCGGCCTGGGCAACAGAACTCAAAAACAAACAAACAAAAAAAAGAACTCAACCCCAACTCAAAAAAAAAAAAAAAAAGCCCTCACGAAGCACTGGAAAAGCTACTTGACACTGAGTGTGTCTTTCATAAGCATTGAGATCTCCTGTAGGAACTCAAAGGCAGTGTAAATCTAAGAGACATCTCTTCAGAGCAGACTGAGCAAAAAGAAAAATGTCTGCCACTTATGCAGACAACCACAGTAAACCTGGGAGGCTCTTTGGCTGAAGGAGAAAGACTTAGTAAATACAGAATGTTGACCAGGTACCGTGGTTCACATCTGTAATCTCAGTACTTTGGGTTCGAGAGCAGGAGGATCACTTGAGCCCAGGAGTTTGAGACCAGCCTGGGCACCATAGTGAGACCTCATCTCTACAAAAAAAAGCTTAGCTAGGCATGGTGGTTGAGGTTGCAGTGAGCCGTGATTGTGCCACTGCACTCCAGCCTGGGCAATAGAACAAGACACTGTCTCACAAAAATAAATAAATACATTTTTTAAAGGCTGGTGCCTTATCCCAGCACTTTGGAAGGCAAAGGCAGGAGGACTGCTTGAGCCCAAGAGTTCAAGATCTGGGCAACATAGTGAGATCTCGTCTCTACAATTAGTCAAAAAAATGAACTGAGCTTGGCGGCACCCACCTGTAGTTCCAGGTGGCTGGAAGGCTGAGGTGGAAGGATTGCCTGAGCCCAGCAAGTCTAGGCTGCGGTGGTCGTGAGCATGCCACTGCACTCCAGCCTGGGTGACAGAGTGAGACTCCAACTCAAAAAAAGGAAAAAAAAAAAGGGGGCAGGAGGGGATGCTGAGGTTGGACAAGAGGCCCTAGTCTTCACTGGAGTGGAGAGGGGGTTGGCTCTGACCTGCAGCATTGGTAAACACGGCTCCTATGTCAACACAAGGAACTCCTTCTTATTGAATGTGGTAGCCCCTCTGGAAAATTCCAGTATCCCATCCCCCGGGGTGGGACTTATTCTCCCCCTTCATGAGTTTGGAGCCCAGGCTCAGAAAGGTGGGCTTTCCCATAGGCCACCTGCATATGCTCTTCCGGGGTTGGGTGGTTGGAGGTAAATGTTGGGTCTGAAGTTGTGGAGGCATGGAGGAAGGGCAGATTCTGAGAGAATCTGGCTCCAGGTGGATGTCACTCATTCAGCCCATTTTCACACAGCACCTGCCAGTAGCAGACGGGGCACCGGGAACACAGCAGCAAAGGGGATAAATAAGGCCCCGACCCTCTCAAAACCTCGGTTCTAGCGAGAGACATGTCTTCCCTACGCAGACGCTTACTGAGCACCTCCTACGTGCCAGAGCTCAGATCCGGATAAAGCAGGTGAAAATCCCAGCCCTGCCAGAGTTGACACTCAAGGTGTGGGAGACAGACTACATGTAAGGGCTAGAAAGTAAATAAATAAAACATGAGACACATCCGATGGTGATAAGTGCCATGGAGAGGGAGGGAAGGAAAAAAAAAAGCAAACACTCTAACAAACAAGGAAGCTAGCACATAAAGCAATTATAGATTAAAATAAGGTGTAGCTGGGTGCAATGGCTCACGCCTGTAATTCCAGCACTTTGGGGGGTAGAGGCGGAAAGATCGCTTAAGCCCAAGAGTTCAAGACCAGCCTGGACAATATAGCAAGACCTCGTCTTTACAAAAGCAGCAAAAAATTAGCCAGGCAAATGTGGCAGTGCACGCCTGTAGTTTCAGCTACTTGGGAGACTGAGGCAGGAGGATCACCTGAACCCAGAAAGTTGAGGTTGCAGTGAGCCATGATCATGCCACCACACTCTGGCCTGGGTGACAGAGTGAGACTCCCACTCAAAAAAATAAACAAATAAATGAATAAAATAAGGTGTAGGAAGGAAACCAACAAGGAGTTGGGATAGAAACTAGGGGGAATGTCAACTCTAGGGTGATCATCTAGAGAGATCAGAAGGTGACCTCTATGCTGAGATCTGAAGGAGGACCCTTCAGAGTGGCAGAGTGGCAGGAAGTGCGTCCCAGGCAGAGGGAACAGCAGAGGCAGCGGCCCCGAGGTGAAAGATGAGGGGGCTGAGGCACAGTGCATGATGGGGTGATGAGGCAGGAAGGATGGACACAAGCCAGTGCCTTGGAGGCATGTAGGGCTTACTGTAATTGCAGCAGGGACTCACAGATGGGTTTTAAGCAGGTTTCCACATGATGCTGTTTTACAAGAAGATGTTGGCTGCTGATCGGAGAATGCACTTGGCATGGGGAGGGAGGGACGACCGGAGGTCGAACGAGGAGACTGTGAGACCAGGTTGGATGCTTGCAATACTTGCACAGGTAGGAGATGAGGGCAACTTGGAAGGGGGCAACCCAGAGGAGCTACGGGGGGGGATTTTTTTAAAACTCAGGAATTTATTTAGAATTGCATATTTGTTCTTACATGTTCAAACTTCAGTCACCTTCCAAGTCCTCTCCGTTTGATGCAACGCACCTATCAAGATGCTTTTTCTACTACTCAAAACAGTTTTTGAACCTAACCCTGAATTGTACCCCACATCTTTAAAATTAAAGAAAAAAGAAAGTTTTTTAACTCCTCCCTTTGGGTGCCTTTGAGTGCTTTTGCTGTATTTTGTTTCACCTCTTCCATGTCAGCAAAACATTTCCCTTTGAGTATTTATTTCATTGGCAAAAAAGAAAAAGTTGCTCAGGTGAATAGGGAGGGTGGGGCACGGGAGTCATGCTGTTTGGGGTCAAAAATTGCTGAGCACTCAGCGAGGTGTGAGCAGGTGTGTTTGCTTGTAGATCATCCACCATGAAATGGGCAAACACATTGAAAGAATCTCCACACACAAAAAAATTCACTGAAGCCGAACACAGCCTCTCCCAACAAACGCTAGCTGGTCCACGGATGCCGATGGGTTCCTAGAACATTTACCTAGCAGAGGAAGCCTGTACTACAAGGGGCCCACGCTCCAAAAGATAATTCTGGTTTTGGGGGGTTCCCCCTCATAAGGGGGTTGGTGCTTTGCTGTCCGATTTGGAGCTGAGTGACAGGAACTTGCCACAGTGGGAGGTTAAGAGCATGGGACCAATCAAGGACCCTCCCAGCCGTGATCCAAGCAGCTGGGGAGGGGAAGTTGACCCCAGGGAGACTCAGGGGAAAGTGGGGGCGCACCATGGAGGCTGAACAGAAAGAAATGGGAGATCACGGAAGTGGGGTGGAGGTCAGAGACGTTCTTTGGCCGTCGACCGAGCACATGGCAGGTACCCAGCACATGGCAGCTACCGTGGGAACTCAGAGACACCTGAGAGATTGCTCAAAGAGAGTTGAGATCATCAGAGACACATGAAACCAGCAGAACAGAGGCGCATTGAGTCAGGCAGTCTAGGATTCAAACCCTAGCTCTGCCAGATAACGTTGGACCACTGATCTCATTTCTCTCATCTATAAATGGGTGCCATTCAGCACTCTGGGAGGCCGAGACTGGAGGATCGCTTGAACCCAGGAGTTCGAGACCAGCCTGGGCAACATCGTGAGACCTCATCTCTATTTAATTAAAAATTAAATTAGAAAGCAAAACAGGCCTCCCCGCCCTCGATGATGCGGAAACAGATCTAGAGACTGAGTGGCGTGGGGTTGAATAGCCAGGCAATCAGGGTTCAAGTCTCGGCTCTGCCCCTTATGCAAGTCACTTCTGTCTCAGGCCTGGTTTCCTCACCTGTAACATGGTACTAATGAGCGTCCCTAACCCCGTACAGCTGTCATAGGGATTAAGTGTGATGATGCATGTAAAGTCCTTGGCAACTGGCCTGATGGCTCTTGCAAGTGGGGACAGAGATGGGCCTTGGCTGACACAGGACCCGGAAGCCCAGGGAGAAAGGACTCCTCCTCCCCTCCCCAGTCTCCAAGTCCCATGACCTTTCACGGTCAGAGACCACCTCCTCCGCCATCCGTTCCCACAGTCACACCCACCCCCTATCTCCATCGGAAGGGCTCCACCTCAAACCACAAAGCCCCACGTCTTACGCCCTGACCACAGCCTCCCAGGCTGTACCTGTTCTTCCACCTCCAAGACACCAGACCCTCCTCAAGCAGCCTCCTCATCTGTCCTCCCCACCAAGGCCCTGTCTCCACTCCCTGCACCCCACAGTCCGCCCTTCCCCTGCGACCCACAGCTCCCTGGTCCCCCATGCCTCCCGCCATCGCCCGGTCCTGCAGGTGTCTTCGCTGGGTCTACATCTAGGCTGTTAGAGAAAAAACACAAACAGAATCACTCACCTGTGAAGATGGCACCCTTTTCAATGCACGACTGCTGACTTCACCTGGGCACCTTCCCCACCACCCTCTGCCATCTGGACCCACCCTCCCAGGCACCCCTGGAGATGGTGATGTCTCTTCCCAGAGGAGGACTGGGAGGCCCCCACTTCCTGTCACCGGACCCACACCCCGCCCACCCCCCTGCCCAGCCCTTTCCTTCTTCCTTCCTGAGACAATGAAAGAGTGTCCTTCCTGGTGTCTGGGGCTAATCCCTCCACGCATTGGTTGCACCATCCGCCCCTTTGTGCCTGAGCGCGCCATACCTGGCGGGTTCAGATTGTGGCACCCCCACTCAGTGTTGTGCAACCCTGGCGCGTCTGTATAACCAGGAAAATGAGGGAGCCAGTACCCAGGGGCTCTCGCGTGACTGGGAAAGGTTCCGGGAGCTAATCTTGTGAAATGCATCAAAGTTGTGTTGGGCACACCAGTCGGGCCGCAGATGAACTTGACAGTGGCCTTGGGAGTCAATAGAAGGAAGAGTTTATTTATTGTATCTTTTTTAATTGGGGTCTCACTCTGTGGCCCAGGCTGGAGGACAGTGGCACACTCACTTCACCGTAGCCCTGACCTCTTGGGCTCAGGCGATCCTCCAGCCTCAGTCTCCCAAGTAGCTGGGAGTACACACGCACACCACCACGCTTGGCTAATTTTTTTAATTTTTATTTTTAGAGATGAGGGTTTGCTGTGTTGCCCAGGCTGGTCTCGAACTCCTAGGCTCAAGTGATCCTCCAGGCTCAGCCTCCCAAAGTGCTTGGATTACAGGCATGAGCCACTGTGCCTGACCAGAAGGAAGGGTTAAGAGCATGGAACAGGCAGTCCTGGAGTTCATCCTCTGCCTTCTGCACTGACCAACTGGGAGTCGTTAGCCAAGTCACTTCTTCTCTCTCACCCTCAGTTTCCCAGTCTGTGAAATGGGGACAAGGTAGTGCCTCTCGCGTGGGGTCTGGACTTCCCCTGACCTCCCTGTCTTCACTTGCCCCCCTTCACACTGGCCTCCTTATGGTCTCCAGACCCACAGACCCCCTCCCACCACAGGCCCTTGGCACAAGCGCTTCCCCTTTATAGGCCCCCATAACCTGTGATATCATATATTGCATTTATGTAATTCCTTTTTCTTCTGGAATATAAACATCAGTAGGGCAGGGACTCTTTTCCAGGCCAGACCGAATTTTTTCATTGCTGTATCCCCAGTGCCAAGAACCAGGACAGATGCACAGTAGCTGCTCAGTGAATATCTGTCGAAAGGAGAAAAGGAGAGAAAAGGAAGGCAGGTGGGGAAAGGGGAAGGAAAAGGGGGAGGGAGAAAGGCAGGGAGCCCACGTGAAAAGCTCAGGAGGGTAAACCGAATGGGGTCTACACCCACCATGGAATATTATTCCACCTTAAACAGGAAGGATAGCCGGGCGTGGTAGCGCGCACCTGCAGTTCCGGCTACTTGGATGGCTGAGGCGGAGGGATCGCCAGAGCCCAGCAGGTCGAGGCTGCGGTGGCCAGGAGCGTGCCACTGCCCTCCAACCTGGGCGACGGAGTGAGACTCCAACTCAAAAAAAAAAAAAAAAAACAGGAAGGAGATTCTGACATGTGGAGAAATGTACCATGGATGGATTTTGATGACGTTGCATTAAGGGGACTAAGCCAGTCACGAGTGTATGCATATCGGGTGATTCCTTTGTGTAACACCCCCAGAGGAATCAAAACCATAAAAACAGGAGGGAGAATGGTGGATGCCAGGGGTTGGTAAGGGAGAGATGGAGGGCTTGTGTTTAGTGGGTGCAGAATTTCACTGGGGATGCTTTAAAAAAAAAAAAGTTCAAGGGACACAGACAGGTAGTGGCAATGGTTGCACAACCATGTGAATGTGCCAAATCCCACAAACTGCACCTAAAAATGGGTAAAATAGTAGAGTTTATGTTATGTCTGTTTTACAGCAATTTTTTTTTAGTTGGAGTCTCACTCTGTCACCCAGGCTGGAGTGCAGTGGCATGATCACAGCTCACCGCAGCCTCGACCTCGTGGACTCAGGCGAACCTCCCGCCACTGCTCCTGGGTTATTTTTTTATTTTTATTTTTTTATAGAGATGAGATCTCACTATGTTGCTCAGGCTGGTCTTGAACTCCTGGGCTCAAGTGATCCTGCTGCCTCAGCCTCCTAAAGCACTGAGATTATAGGCATGAGCCACCGCCCCAGTCTTTTGAGACCATTTCTTAAATGAGGGAGTGACAGGGGGTCAGATGCCTCTGAGAGGAAAAGGTGACAGGTGGTTTTGGACAGCAAGGTTTTGGTACATGGTGGTGGCAGAAGCTGGGGTCCAGAAGAGAAGGCCATAGATGCAGACAGCCCTCAGGTATGAGGGGCAGGAGGAGGGGGCTTGAGGAAGGGACTTTGGGAGGCTGAGGCAGGAGAATTGCTTGAGCACAGGAGTTTGAGACCAGCCAGGGAAACAGTGAGACTCCATCTCTACAAAGAATCAAAAAATTAACCAAGCACCTGAAGTCCCAGCTACTTGGAGACTGAGGCGGAAGGATCATCCAAGTCAGGAGATCAAGGCTGCAGTGAGCCGTGATTGTGCCACTGCACTCCATCCTGCGCCACAGTGAGACTTCACCTAAAAAAAGGGAAAGAAATGGTCTCAACTTGTCCACGCTAGCTTTCTCCTGGTGTTCCTCCTGGCTCTTCCATCGTTCTTTCTACCCTGGGGATAGCCTCTTCTCACCCCCTAAGCTGCGGGTCTTCCTTGGGGTCTTCCCATGCCCTGCACTCTCCCAGGGTGGGCTCTGGCTTCAAGTGCCTTCTGCTCCTGTGACGCCCCATCACTGTATCTCCCGACAGCTCCCCTAAGCTCCAGACCTGAGTCCCCAGCGAGCACCTGAAGGGCTCTTTTATCCCCTACTCAGGGTCACATCCCCCTCGGCCCCTCACCCTCAGGGTAAAATCTCTGCGGCATGGGGGAGGTGGCACTCTGAGCTCTGTCACCCTCCTCCTTGCCCTTGTCGCAAGGCCTCTGCTCAGAGCAGCTCACCTCCCTCTCACCCTCACACATACCGTTCATCCCCTGGTGAAATCTCCCTGGCAAACTCCTATTCACCTGCAGGCCCCAGCCTCCTGGAGTCCTTTCCCATGCTTGGGACTCCATAAGACCCCTTGACTTCCTCCAGCAGAGCACACAAGATGACAGATCGAGTTTCCTGTTGCCCTGTGGGCCTATCCCTCCAAACCGTAAGTTTACAGAGGTGCAGGAACTGTGGCCCCATGTTCGTTTGTTTGTCCATTCATTCATTCATTCATTCATTCATTCATTCATTCATTCATTCATCGACTACTTGTTGGTACCCTTGGCATGGCAAACAAGGCTGTCCTAGGCAGGTGGGTGCAGTGAAGGTCAAGATGTCCCAGGGGCTTAGATTCTGGTGAGAGGAGGAGAAATAGGCACCCCAGCCACAACAAGGCAGGTGTGGACGGCTGTGATGGGGTCGGCAGGATCTTGGAAGCAGTGGGCAGTGTCCCGAGATTCCTTCTTTGCTGCACCCCCAGTCTTGTCCCCTGGCTCCCTTGGCTTCACCAAGGCCTTCTGCCCAACCAGAGTGTTCTTGGGAAGAGAGATACCTTGTCTTTACCAAGAAATTCCATTTTGTTTTTAACCTTCTATTTTGAGATTATTTTTTCATGATTACTATTATTTTGAATTAGGGTCTTACTCTGTCACTCAAGTGATCCTTCTGCCTCAACTTCCCAAGTAGCAGGGACTGCAGATATGTGCCCCCTTGCCTGGCTGATTTTTTTTTTTTTAATTTTGTTGAGATGGGGTCTTGCTATGTTGCCCAGGCTGGACTCAAACTTCTGGCCTCAAGCAATCCTCCCACCTTGGCCTCCCAAAGTGCTGGGATGACAGGCATGAACCACTGCTCCCAACCTTATTTTGAGATAATTTTAGACTCACAGCACACATAGTTCGGGGGAATCCTAGGTGCCCCTTCCCCTCTTCCCCCTCCCCCACCACAATGACACTTGTATCCTGTAGTCCGACAACAAAACCAGGAAATGGACACAGGCGCCATGCTGCAACCTAGACTACAGATCTTACTGCATGTTCCTTTTTAATTTTTTTAGACGTAGAGTCTCACTATGCTGCCCAGGCTGGACCTGAACTCCTGGCCTCAAGCAATCCTCCCGCCTCAGCCTCCCAAATCACTGGGATGACAGGTGTGAGCCACCCCACTTGGCCTGTGCATGCATATTTTTTTACATGCCTCTCTGCACGTGTGTGTGTGCACATGGGTTTCCAAGTCGCTTTATCCTGTGAGTAGACCCATGTAGCCACCACGGCATCCAGATACAGAACCAGTCTGTCCCCTCCCCCATTGCACTCCTGGGGCCATCCCACCCCGGTGTTCCCGAAGACACTTTTCTTTAAGGAGGTGCTTCCACTGTCAGGCTCTCCTGGTGAGCCAAGGCAGAGGCCCCCGGGGAGGCTACCCAGGCCTTCAGCTCAGAGCAGGGAGGCCCGTGGTTACCAGAAACAGCTCGGGGGAACCAGACGTGCAAAGGAAGAGATGGGTGCGTGGATTCAGACAAAGGTACACAGACAGAGAGTCCCCAGGCGCATATCCAGACCCAGGTAAGCACCGGCCCAAGAAGCCAGACAAGGCAGGTCCCCAACAGAGAAGGGCTGGGCTTCCAGGCCCAGAGACTGACAAGCCTCAGGGAGTGCAAGAGGCTCGGGCAGCTACTTGAGCAGAGGCTGAGTCTGGAGGATTGTCTGAGCCCAAGAGGTCGAGGCTGTGGTGAGCCGTGAGCATGCCACTGCACTCCAGCCTGGGCAACAGAGTAACATGGCAGGCCTACCCTACCAGCAGTCCCAGGACCCCACCGGGTTTGGGCTGGAACCTTCACCCGCACTGTCTCTCCTGTTTTCTGCCCTTCCCTGTCTTGAATCTCCGACTCCCTCTCTAAGTCTGTCTCCCTCTCGTCATCTCTGTCCCACTCTCTAGGTCTCTGTCCCCCTCTCTCTCTGAGTCTCTGTTCCCCTCTCTCTCTGGATCTCTGTCTCTCTCTCTTCATCTCTGTCCAGCTCTCTGGGTCTCTGTCTCCCTCTCTGGGCCCTGTCCTCTCTCTGGGTCTCTGTTCCTCTCTCTCTCTCTAGGTCTCTGTCTCTCTAGGTCTCTGTCTCTCTCTGTCTCTCTCTCTCTCTCTCTCTCTCTCTCTCTCTGGGCCTCTGTCCTCCCTCTCTCTGGGCCTCTATTCTCTCTCTCTGAGTCTCTGTCTCTCTCTCTCTTTGGGTCTCTGTCATCTCTCTGCACACCCCTATCTCTGTCTCTCTCTGCGTCTCCGTCTCTCACTCCATCTCTGTCCCCCGCTCTTCCCCAACCCCCCCCATTGGGGGTTACCGGTCCCTCCTCCCCCCTGCTGGGGCTTCTGCTCTCCCCACCTCCCAGGACTGTGAGGGCCCCAAAGTGAGAAGGACAGGTAGACAGCACTGCCCCAGGCCAGGCGCCTCTGCTCATCCTCTCTCCCACCCACCCCTCCTGCCTCCTGCCTGTGTCCCCTTGCCTGTTGGCACCCTTCACTCCTGTGTCCCCACTGTGTCTGCCTGCTCAGCTCCTTCCTCCTGCTCTGTCTCCTCCAGCATTGCCATCTCCCTGCATGTCCACGTTCGTGCTCCTTCCACATCCCAGCCGCGGTTCTGCATGTGATCGGCAGTGGCGATGGGGGCCTCCGCCTACTCTCCTTTCACTGTTTTCTTTTTAGAGTCGAAGTCTCACTCTGTCACCCAGGCTGGAGGGCAGTGGCAAGCTCACGGTCACCTCAGCTTCGACCTGCTGGGCTCCGGTGATCCTTCCACCTCAGCCTTCCAAGTAGCTGAAACCACAGGCACGCATAAGCATATCTAGCTGATTTTTTGATTTATTGTAGAGACGAGGTCTCGCCAAGTTGCCCAGGTTGGTCTCAAACCCCTGGACTCAGGCAATCCTCTTGCCTCCCCCTCCCAAAGTGCTGGGATTACAGGCGTGAGCCACCACGCCCGGCCGTTTCCTTTTTTGTCTGTTTCTATTCCAGCTTCACCTTCTTCCTCTGTTTCTGCATTTCTCTATTTTTATACATTTAATTTATTATATTTGTTTGTTTTTTTTTTGAGTCGAGGTCTCACTGTCACCCAGGCTGGAGGTCAGTGAAACAATCACTGCTCACCACAGCCTCCCCCTTCTGGGCTCAAGCAACCTTCTAGCTCAGCCTCCCCCAAGTAGGTGGGGCTACAGGCGTGTGCCACCATGCCCAGCTAATTTTCTGATTTTTTTTAGAGACGAGGCCTCGCTCTGTTGCCCAGGTTGGTCTCAAACTCCTGGGCTCAGGCTATCCTCCCACCTCGGCCTTCCAAAGTGCTGGAATGGCAGGCAGGAGCCACCGTGCCCGACCACTCTCCATGTTCCCACACTCATCTCTCTGGGTCTCTCTGTGCCTCCCTTGCCTTCTGTCTTGGTTTTTTCTACCTGCCTCTTCTGTTCTCCTCACGTCCACCTTCCTCCTCTCTCCCCATCTCTTTCTGTCTTTCTGTCTCTCTCTGGTTCTCTGTCTCTCTGTTTCTCTTTCTGTCTCTCTCTCTGTGCTACTCTTTCTGTCTCTGTATCTGTCTCTCTCTGACTCTCTGATTCTCTTTCTTTCTCTCTCTCTCTGTCTCTGTGTGTGTGTGTGTGTGTCTGTGTGCCTTTCTCTCTTTCTTTCTCTGTCTCTGTCTCTCTCTCTATCTCTATGTTTCTCTTTCTCTGTCTGTCTCTCTGTGTGCTTGTCTCCCTATCTCTCTCTGTCTTTGTCTCTATCTTTCTCTCCCTCTCTGTCTCTCTGTCCCTATTTCTCTCTCTCTCTCTTTCTCTATCTGTCTCTCTCTCTCTGTCTCTGTGTGTGTCTCTCTCTTTCTCTCTATCTTTCTCTGTCTCTCTCTGTCTCTATCTTTTTCTCTCTCTGTCTCTCTCTCT
Organism: Carlito syrichta; assembly: GCF_000164805.1. NCBI lineage: Eukaryota > Metazoa > Chordata > Mammalia > Primates > Tarsiidae > Carlito > Carlito syrichta. The sequence continues at coordinate 306,242 of NW_007258965.1, read as the reverse complement.
CTCTCTCTCTCTCTCTGACTCTCTCTATCTCGTCTCACTCCCCTCCTGTGGCTGCCTCTCCCACTGCCTCTGTTCCGCCCTCCTCTGAGCAAAGCCCCCTCCCTGATCTCCCAAGTCCACCACTAAATCCACCTCCACGATAGGGACTCTCGCCTGCACACCCTGCCCTGGGATCCCTCCCTGGACTCCCTCCAGGTTGTAACATTTTCACCAGGCTGGTTCTTGTGAACAATTGTGGCCAGAGAGGGGAGGGAGGGGATGGGATCAGGGAGTCCTGGAATGGGAAACCGGCAATTAAAAAAAATTGTCAGGAGTTGAGTGGCGGAGGGGGGGCTGGGCCAGCTGCCCGGATCAGGGATAAAAGGCCTTGCCAGCATGACTGGGAAGAGAGACACCACCCCCAGCTTCCCTCACCAAGGTACAAGGAGGGACTTTAGCATCTTCCTGCCACCTACAAGCCCGGGGCCCCGCCCTCTCGGTCTCTGGTCTCTATCTCTCTGCTCTTCTCCGTGTCTCTGAGGGTCTTGGTCTCTGTGTGAGTGGCTTTTGCTGTCTCTGTCTCTCAGCCCCCGGGTCTCCTGCAGGTTCCTTCTCTGTCAGTTTCTCTCTGCATTCGACAGAACCCGGCCTCCAGCCCCCAGGATGTTCCTCCTGCTCACAGCACTGCAAATCTTGGCTACAGGTAAGAGAACCATGGGGTGGGGACAGGGGGCTCCCTGGGGAACTTTGAGAAGAGAGAGGGGAGGGTCTTGGGGGATGCTGCATGCTCAAGTGGGAGAAGGAGCAAGGAGAGGCTTGGGGTCATGGCTGAGGGGCATGCTGGAGGCCTAAGCTCCCAGTTGAGGAGATACTAGGTCTGAGGGAGGACAGGCTGGGGGCCTGGACTCCTGGGTCTGAGGGAGGAGGGGCTAGTGGCAGCTATAGAAGGTGGGAGGAATAAATAAAGAATTGTGGCAGACCCTGGGGTCTTGAGAGGATCATATCAGAAAAAAGTGCCACAGGACCCTCCTTGATCACATTAGGAAAGAAAAATGGTCTGTTGTCAGAGGGAAGGAGGAGGGCAGAGTGGTGGCATCACGGCGGGAATGTAGGTGTGGGGCAAGATGGCGGGTCCTGGGGGGGGTCACCTTGCACAGGAAGTCTGGGCAGAGACAGGGAGCTCCTTAAATGTGTTGGGGAAGAGTTGATGGGGGAAACGTGGCCAACTGTGAGAAGAGATGACAGAAAGTATCCATGAGAGCATGGAGTCAAGGGTTGTATGTGTGACACGGTCTTGGATGAGGTGGGAAAAATAATGGATACCATGGAGTTGACGTGAGAGAATGAAAGCAGAAAACTCCCCGATTATGTTGGGGTGGTGATGGGAGTGCCCTGTTGGGCATGTCTCACACAAGGTAGGGCAGAGAGAGGCGGGTGGTTGAGGGGTCAGACCAAGGGGAAGGAGACTTGACAGTTCTGGACAACTTACCAAGTCGGGGGGTGAAGCCTTGGCTCATCAGCTTACCCCACCCGTCTACTCCTAGCCATGACCCAGAGCCAAGAGGATGAGAACAAGATAATTGGCGGCTATACGTGTGTCCAGAACTCCCAGCCATGGCAGGCGGCCCTGATGGCAGGTCCCTGGCGTCACTTTCTCTGTGGAGGGGCCTTGCTTTCAGACCAGTGGGTCATCACCGCTGCTCACTGTGCCCGGCCGTGAGTGACTCGCTCCCCTCATCTCATGACAAGTGAATTCCAGAGTCTACAACTCTATCCTGTGCCGAGGGGAGGAGGAGGAGGATGGGTGGTGGCATCATCTAGAATTCCAGAGTGTAGAGTCCTAGAACTCAGCTGAGAACGTGGAGTTTTGCACAGAACCCAACATAGTAACTGGATCTTGGTTTAGAGTCTAGAGAAGAGCCTAGAACTGATGACAGTTCAGGACGTGGATTCCAGCCATAAATCTTGAACTCAGTTTAGATTCTGAAAATAGATAGGCAGCTTAGAACCCGTGGGCTTAAAACCTCATATATGACCCAGAGGTCCATCCAGAGGCCAGGCTTGACATGGAGACTAAGATTAGCCCTTTCCTTTCCAGATTGGTGATTGAATTCAGGGAGCAGTATGTATTCAGGGACTCAGAACATTATCTAGAACCCAGAACCCAGTTTAGAACACACAGTCTAGCTACAAATCCCAAACCTTGCTTATAGCTAGAAAATACAGCTATAAAAATGGAGACAGAGCCTAGAGCCTGTTTCAGATCCAAGGTTTAACTCAAAATCTAATCTATAGCCCCTTGTCGAGCAACCTAGAACCTAGATCTCAACTTAGTGTTTAAATCCCAGATAGTAGACCATCATATGAAGCCCTATGTGAAACCTACAGCCCTTCCCAAATTTTAAACCTGAATCTACAGTCCAGACTCCAGTCAAGAAGTCGAAGTCCAGGTCAGCACTCACATCGTTCTTAAAAGACATATCTACTGCCATCAACTGAAATTCAATCTAGAATCTAGAGACTGAAGATCAGAGTCTAGAACATAAAACCCAGGATGGAAACCGACTGCTAGGACCTTGAATCCAAGCCCTGACCTGGAGCTCCATTGAGAACCCAGAGCCCAACCTGAGGCCAAGGGTTAGACCAGAGTCTAGAACCAAGAACCAAGATATAACCTGTAATTCAACCTGAAATAGAGATCAGAACAATGTGGAGAACCCTGTGCCCAACCAGAGCACGAGCTCAAGTCATTGTCCAAAACACAGTTTATAAACCAGAGCTCATTAAATAACCCAGAGCAGCACTGAGAAACTGAAGCTCATATCAGTGTCCAGAATCCACAACTCAGATCGAAATCCCTTGCTCAGAATAGAACCCTCCGGCTACCCTAAAACGGAAATCTAGAAATTAGAAATCTGCCAAGACTTCTAGAATCTAGAAATTGTTCCAAAACCCAGACCTGATCTAGAATCCTAATCCTAGCCTAGAGTTGAAAGTTACAAATGTCTAGAACCCAGAGCCCAGACTGCAAACAGAATGGAGCCTCCTCCAGAATGTCAACCCTGATTTAGAGCCTAGAGTCATAACCTGGAGTTTCACTTAGGACTCAAAGCATAGAACCAGCATAGACCCTGGAACTGACCCAGAATTTTCCAACCCTCACCTCATACCCAGCAGGAGCTGGAGCACAGCTCGAGAGAGGAAAGGAAGGCAGGTGAGGTTGGGCCAAGAGAGAAGGCCCAGGTTATGGGAAAGGGCACAGGAGGCCATGAAATGCTCAGCTTGCAGTTAGAGGGAAGTAGGTTAGACTTAGGGGAACACTCACCAGCTGGCAAGGGAAGGGGTCTGGGGGTGGAGAGGTGTCTCTGGGTCAGACCTTGAGCAGTTCTACTATTGGGATCATGGGCCAGGATCCTGCGGGTGTACCTGGGCAAGCACAACCTGAGGAGGTGGGAGGCCACCCAGCAGTTGCTGCGCGTGACTCGCCAGGTGACACACCCCTACTACAACTCCCGGACCCATGACAACGACCTGATGCTGCTTCGGCTGGAGAAACCTGTCACTCTGGGGAGGGCAGTGAGGCCCATCTCCCTTCCTAAGGATTGTCCCAGCCCCGGGACCCCCTGCATTGCATCAGGCTGGGGGACCATATCCAGCCCTATTGGTGAGGACTAACTCTTCCTAGAGAGGAAGGGCTAAGATCTGGACTCCTGAGTCTGAGGGAGGAGGGCCTGGGGCCTGGACTCCCAGGTCTGAGGGAGGAGGGGCTGGGGGTCTGGACTTCTGGGTCTGAGGGAGGAGGGACTAGAGTCTGATCTCCTGGTCTGAGGGAGGAGGGGCTGGGGTCTTGACTCCTGAGGCTGAAGGAGGAGGAACTGGGGGCCTTGATTCCCCATTCTGAGGGAGGAGAGGCTGGCAGCCTGGGCTCCTGAACTTGAGGGAGGAGGGGCTGGGGCCTGGACTCTTGGGTCTGAGAGAGGAGGGGCTGGGGGGCCTGGACTCTTGGGTCTGAGGGTGGACGGGCAGGGTCCAAGGGAGGAGGAACCGGGAGGGAGGGGCCTGGACTCCTGGGACTTGTGGGATGGGTAGGCCCCAGTCACAAGCCCTCAATCTCCCCACAGCCAGGTACCCACACTCTCTGCAATGCGTGAATATCAACATCACCCCGGATCAGGTGTGTCGGCGGGCCTATCCCGGAGCCATCACTCCTGGCATGGTCTGTGCAGGGGTCCCCCAGGGCGGAAAGGACTCTTGTCAGGTAAGGCCCAGGTGGGAGCCAAGGAGGGATTATTTGGGGCTAAGATTTAGGTCCCAAAGGATCTGAGAGGTAGGGACAGAGGTGTCAGAAGAGAGCAAAACCCCAGACACTGAGAGATTTGGTGGCCAGGTTTGCCCCCCTAGCGCTATGCTCCTTGGGTAATGCACTTAACCCCTTTGTGCCTCAGTTTTCCCCTCTGTCAAATAGGGTTAACTCCTCAAAGGGTAGTTGGTGAAACGGAGGAGAGAGTTCACAGAACAAGTGAAGAGTGTTGTCTACACATGAGGGAATCAGGAAGACTGTGCTGTGGCCTGCAGAATATTAAACCCTGAAAGACATAGAGACAGGGAGATAGAAAGAGACACACACAGTGTTCTAGAGACAGAGCAGGACAGACCGACCCAGTGAGACCCGAGCTGGGACAGACAGACACAGACAGGGCAGGACCCTGAAGAAGGAAGGAGGTGCCTGCCCCTGCCCCTGCCCCCAAGGGCCTCAGAGCTCAGCGAGGGGCGGGGCGTGCCCTGGAGCCCCGCCCCCCGCCCAGCCCGGTTCCTCCTCTTGGGTTCTCCCCGCCCGCGACTCTGGCCGTCTGGCCGTCTGTGTCTCCATCTCTCTCCCTTCCTCTCAGGGTGACTCTGGGGGACCCCTGGTGTGCAGAGGAGAGCTCCAGGGCCTCGTGTCCTGGGGAATGGAGCGCTGCGCCCTCCCCGGCTACCCCGGCGTCTACACCAACCTGTGCAAGTATCAAGACTGGATCAAGCAAACCATGCGAAGCCAATGATGGTTCTCCCGACTGACTGGATGAATCTCGTCCGCTGCCCTCACTCACATTCCCATTCCCAGACCGTCGTCTCCCCACTCAGGACCCAGGAGTCCAGGCCCCCAGCCTTTCCTCCCTCAGATCTGGAACCCCCTCTCCCCTACCCAGGAGTCCCAGCCTCTACCTCCTCCTCCCTCAAACCCAGGAGTCCAGGCCCCCAACCCTCCTCCATCAGACCCAGGAGCCCCAGCACCCAGCATCCTGGTGCTTTCTCCTGGCTCTGATCTCCCCTCTCCCAGAGCACTTGTTCAAGTTTTTCTCCCCACCCCACCCCACCTCCAGCATCACCTTCATTATTCAGTGCCTAACATTGAGGGCGACAGAACACACACTCTGAGCTGGCATCATACTCCAAAGAAGACAATTTTTAAAAAATCTTCGTGTCTCTAAAAACCAAACAAAGAACAATAAGAATAAAGTGGAATAACCCCAGATTTCATTCATCCGTTGCTTCAACTCATTCAAGAGACACAGACACAGTGACCCCACTGTGTCCAGCTGGGAGTCCTGCTCCCAGGAGTGAGCAGCTGCCTTGTTTGCATGTCGTTCCTTGGGAGTCTGTCCCCACCTTGTCTGGTGTCTAGAAGGAAACGCCCCAGCCAGGCGGTGTGACCTTGAGCAGGACTGCCCCCCTCCCAGCCTCCTCTCTGGAGCAACTGTGGTTCAGGGCAGGGAACCACCTTGTTTTCTGGAACAGTCTGTGCAAACAGATGTCTTCTTTTTCCTAATCAGGTCTCAGGTGAGGAGATTTGAATTAATCCCATGGTTGAGTTCAAGTGGGTGGGGGAAGCGGCGGCGGCAGCCTTTCTTTGGTGTTACCTATTGATGTCTACCCTTCCTCCTCCCTCCACCCTCACTCCCCCCCAAGGGAACCAACACAAATGACCTTGAATGCCCTGCATCCTTGGAAGATGGGCACTGTCACATTGTGTCGTTTCTGATTTATGTGACACCACCGTGTTAGGAGTCACATTCTCTCTCTTACCTGCGCCCATGGATGATTATCGTGTACCTATTATATACCCAGGTATTGTTCTGGGCGCTGGAAGACTCGCCTTGAGCAAGCCGGTCAGAATCCTTGCCCTCACAGAGCTTACATTCTAGCAGGAGATGACAGACAAGAAACCATAAACATGATTTAAAACTAAAGCAGAGTCCCTGTGAGTAAAAAGGCCAATAAACTTGGGCTGGGCATCAGGCCCAGTGTGTGCCAGGGCCAGCTCAAACACGCTCGCAAGAGTCTACTGGCAAATTTTCAGGAATTTCGAGAGTCGGGTTGCCAAATACAGCCATTATTTAAAATTAAATTACATAAACTTACAATTAAATAATTGATGTAAAAAACAAGGCCAATACATACTCAAAACTCAATTTATTCCTAATTATTTTAACTAATACCTATGCTTTGAGGTTATATGTGTCTGTCGTACTATGTTTGTAAATGGCAAACCTCCACACACATCTTTCCAACTCTGTGTCCAGTGATATCACATTGGTAACTTGACATTAGCCTTAGTGGCAGTATTTACACCACAAAAATGGGTGGACACTACAGACAGGAGCTTTTTTTTTTCCCTCTGAGAGCTATTGTTCGACCCTTAGTAGTATATCCTGAACAGGTCTGCCTTGTAATGACCTAATGATCTTAGTGTCTGTCTTCTCGAAGTTCTGTGCTTGGGCCAGGTGCAGTGGCTCACACCTATAATCCCAACACTTTGGGAGGCCAAGTCGAGAGGATTGCTTGAGCCCAGGTGCTTGAGACCAGCCTGGGGCAACCTTGGTGAGAACTCATCTCTACAATAAAAGAAAAATAAGCCAGACATGGTGGTGTGCGCCTGTAGTCCCAACAACTAGGAAGGCTGAGGCGGGAGGATTAACTTGCCCCTTAAATGAATAATACTGCCATGAACAAAGTAGTGCAGCTATCTCTTTGAGATACTGATCCCATTTCCTTCAGATATAGACCCAGAAATGAGGCTGCTGGATGATATGGTAGTTCTATTTTTAATTTTTTGAGGAGCCTCATTCTCCATAATGCCTGTACCAATTTACATTCCCGCCACCAGTGCACAAGGGTTATCTTTCCTTCCATTTCTTTGCCAACACTTGTTATCACTTGTCTTTTTGATGCTAGTTATTTTAACAGGTGTAAAGTATATCTCATTGTGGTTTTAATTTGCATTTCCCTGATGATTAGTGATAACTGAACACCTTTTTCATATACTTGTTGGCCATCTGTACGTCTTCTTTTGAGAAATGTCTGTTCACATCCTTTGCCCATTTTAAAATCAGGTTATTCATTTTCTTGCTATTGAGATGTTTGTGTTCTTTATGTATTTTGGATATTGACCCTTTGCCAGATATATCACTTGCAAATATTTTCTCCCATTCTGTAGGTTATCTTTTTACTCTATTGATTGTTTCCTCTGCTGCACAGAAGTGTTTTAGTTTGATGCAATCCTATTTGTCTATTTTTACTTTTTGCTGCCTGTGCTTTAAGGTCATATCTAAAAGAAAAATTGCCCAGACTGATGTCAAGAAGTTTTCTCCCCATGTTTTCTTTGGTTTCAGGTCTCATGTTTAGGTCTTTAATTAATTTTGAGTTGATTTTTATATATCGGGTGAATCCAATTTCATTCTTCTCCATGTGGCTATCCAGTTTTTCTAACAGATTTTATTAAAGAGACTTTTCTTTCCCCATTGTGTATTCTTGGTTCTTTTGTTGAAGATTAGTTGACTATATCGTGTAGGTTTATTTCTGAGGTCTGTTCCATTGGTTTATATGTCTGTTTTTTGTGCCAGTACCATGCTGCTTTGATTATTATAGCTGTGTACTATATTTTGAAATCAGACAGCATGATGTCTCTAGCTCTGTTCTTCTAGCTCAAGATTGCTTTAGATATTCAAGGTCATTTGTAGTTTCATGTAGATTTTAGGATTTTTTTTTTCTGTTTTACAGAAACAGAAATGCCATTGGAATTCGGATAGGGATTGTATTGAATCTGTAGACCACTTTGGTTAGTGTGGATATTTTAACAATATCAATTCTTCCAATTCATGAACACAGAATAACTTTCCCTTTATTTATGTTGTTTTCAATTTCTTTCATCAAAGTTTTATAATTTTCAGTGTGCAATTTTTTTACCTCCTTGATTAAACTTATTCCTAAGTATCTTACTGCTTCTGATTCTATTATAAATGGAATTGTCTTCTTTTTTTCTTTTTTTTTTTTTCTTTTTTTGAGTTGATGTCTCACTCTGTCACCCAGACTGGAGTACAGTGGCATGCTCCCACAGCCTTGACCCGCTGGGCTCCGGTGATCCTTTCACCTCAGCCTTCCAAGTAGCCAGAACTACAGGCGCACACCACCATGCCCGGCTAACTTTATCTTTAGAGACAAAGTCTCGCCAAGTTGCCCGGGTGGGTCTCGAACCTGTGGGCTCAAGCAATCCACTCACCTCGGCCTCCCAAAGTGCTGGGATTACAGGCTGAGCCACCGAGCCTGGCTGAAATTGTCTTCTTAATTTTTTTTCTGATAGTTCATTGTTAGTTTGTAGAAAGACAACTGATTTTGTGTCCTGAAACTTTACTAACTTTATTAGTTCTAGTAATTGTTTGGTGGACTCTTTAGGGTTTTCTATATGTAGGATCATGTCATTTGTAAAAAGAAAGTTTTAGTTTTTCCTTTCTAATTTGGATGCCTTTTATTTCTCTTTCCTTTCTAATTGCTATGGCTGGGCCTTCCAGTACTATGTTGAATGGAAATGGTGAGAATGGCCATCCTTATCTTAACCCTGATCTTAAAAGATTTCAACTTTTCACCCTTAAGTATAATGTTAGCTGTGGACTTGTCATATATAGCCTATATTATGTTGAAGTACATGCCTTCTGTACCTAATTGTTTGATAATCTTTATTTTTTGAGTTGGAGTCTCACTCTATTGCCCAGGCTGAAGTGCCGTGGCCCTATCATGGCTTACTGCAGCCTCAAATTCCTGGGCTCAAGCAATCCTCCTGTCTCAGTCTCCCAAGTAGCTAGGACTATAGGCATACACAATAACAATAACACCCAGTTAACTTTTCTCTCTTTTTTGTAGAGATGAGATCTCCCTTTGTTTCCCAGGCTGCTCTCAAACTCCTGACCTTAAGCAATCCTCCCACCTAGGTCTCCCAAAGTGCTGGGATTACAGGCATGAGCCACCATGCTTGGCTGAGCCTGACAATCTTTATCATGAAAGGATGATGTATATAGTCAAATGATTTTTAAGTATCCATTGAAATGATCATATTATTTTTATCCTTCTTATTGTTAATTGGGTATATGATACTTATTGGCTTGTCCATGTTGAACCATCCTTGCATCCCAGGGATAAATCCTACTTTATCATGGTGTATGATCATTTTAATATGCTGTTGAATTCAGTTTGCTAGTATTTTGTTGATGATTCTTGCATCTACATTTTCTTTTCTTACAGTGTCCTTGTCTGAGTTGGTGGAGGCTGTACCTTCTTTATCAAGTTGATAAACACATACTGTGGTTGTCATATGTGGCAGACATACTAGCCTTATGGGGAAAAGAAGCTGTGTATTCAGGTAGCTTTGGGCCCCCACTGAAATGATACAGCCCATGCTGTCCTGCATCCTTCTGTAAAGCCAAGTAAAAGTAATTTGGATTAAAGATTACTTTAATCTTATTTCTACCTCAGAATCCCAGCTATGGTAGTTGAGCACTACATTTTATGGACCCAGAGACATACATTCTTTTCAAATTTTTAATATCTCTGATATTGGAAAGAATTTTACAGCTAACTGAGCATCACTTCTTAACATCATGTCATAATTTACTTGGCAGCCTCTTTTTATTTCTGAGAGATCTACAGAATAATAGAGCAAATGTGATCAATAGCATCTTATTTTCAATGAAATAGATCATGAAGGAAGGCAAATATAGGCGAGGATCTGACATAGTATTAAATAGGTGGTCTGATTTCACTGAATGGTCTTTTAACAGTCTGTCTGCATTGCTATTTGCTCACCTGCCTTATTGCTCCTAACTGCCATGGAGTCTTCTAGACATGTGCTGTCTGGTATGGTAGACATTAGCCACATGTGGTCATTTAATCATTTATTAAAATTAACTAAAATTAAATACACTTGAAAATTCCATTCCTTAGTCATGCTCAGACCTTTGTAGGTGCTCAGTAACCTTATGTGGCTAGTGACCGTGATATTAGACAGTGCAGATAAAGAATGGTTCCATTATCACTGAAAGTTCTATGAGGCAGCACTGCTGTAGTCCTTACTCTTGCTTCTCATGGTGTGGTCCAGGGAACAGCAGCATTACAGCAGAAGTACAGACCTCACCACAGACCAACTGAAGCAGAATCTGCATTATTACAAGATCCCAGAGGACTCAATACATATTAAGTTTTGAGAAGCATCACTCCAGACTATACACCCACCATGTTTAATGCCCCAGTGCCCCAATGATTGATACCTAAGATCCTTTCACTACCCAAGCCACAGTGCAATGACTATTTTTTTTGAGTCGGAGTCTCACTGTCACCCAGGCTGGAGTGCAGTGACACGCTCACAGCCACCACAGCCTCAATCTGCTGGACTCAGACTATCCTTCAATCTCAACTTTCCAAGTAGCTGAGCATGGCGAGCACCACCATGCTCAGCAATCAATGACTATTCTTGAACATGCCACTTATGTACCTATTGAAGACTTCCCTGGACTAGTTACACAGGAGTTGGGACCACTGGATTAAAAAAATCTATTCTTCACTAGTTCCATCAAATACTGGCAGGTTTTTGTCTAAAAAGAAGGGTTCCACTCTCCCCACACTCTCAACAATGTCTGTAGTTCATTAATTTATTCATAAGACTTCAGTTCTTTTTTTTTTTTTTTGAGTTGGAGTTTCACTCTGTCGCCTAGGCTGGAGTGCCATGGCACACTCACGGCCACCACAGCCTTTACCTGCTGGGCTCAGGCGATCCTTCCGCCTCAGCCTTCCACATAGCTGGAACTACAGGAGTGCGCTACCATGCCCAGCTAATAGTTCATTTATTTATCCAGCAAATATTCACTGAATCCTATTGTGCATCAGGTATTGTTTTAGGCATGGGACAAACATCTCTGACCTCACATTCTAGAGGAGAGGCAGAAAAGAAACAAATAAGTATGTAAGACATAAAGTATGAGAATGTCAGAGAAGAGTTTCAATTTTATGTTGGGTACTTGTGCAACCCAGCAGGGTTGGGTTGCCCAAACCCTATGCACTACAAAGAAAAGTTTGGCTTTTTCCTGGCTTCTGGGAGATAACCACTAAGCCCTTGGAATATTCTGTCAAATTACAGTCTCTTTGTTTAGTTGGGGACCTTGAGTCATGCCAGATAATCTATGCTAGCAATGTGACTTATAGTGGAGACCTTGAGACATGTTATATCAGTTTGACCTCTGAAGAATCTGGAGATTAAGGTCAGCCACACAAATAGGCAGCCACGTCTATGTGACCAACCCCTAATAAAAACCCTAGATGCCAAGATTTGAATGAGCTTCTCCGATTGGCAATTCTCTGTGTGTGTTGTCATACATTGTTGTTAGGAGAATTAAGCACTGCCCATAAGACTCTACCAGGAGAGAACAAGTGGAAGCTCATGTCTGGTTTCTCCTGGACTCTGTCTCACACACCTTTTTCCTTTGCTCGTTTTAATCTGTATCCTTCATGGTAATAAACCAAAACTATAACAGATTTTCCAAGATTTGCAAATCCTTCTAGTGAATCATGAACCAGTCTTGGTGGTACCCAACAATAATGGTCAAGAAGGTCTTCATGGAGAGGATGACAAGAATGGAAGGAATCACGCAGACATCTGGGGGAAGAGGGTTTCAGGTACAGAAGCCCTGAGATGGGGAATGCCTGTCATGAGAGGAGAAGAGAAGAAGAGAGGGTAGAAGATGGCATGAGAATGCCTGTCATGAGAGGAGAAGAGAAGAAGAGAAGGTGGAAGATGGCATTAGGAGCCAGTTGGTCTCAGACTCTCCACAACACTGTCAGGAATGCCACTTTTACTCAGAGTGGGTGGGAGCCACTGCAGGGTTTTGAGATGACAAGGGACCTTCCCCTGGTTTCTGTGTTAAAAATAGTGTATAGAAGGACAAGGACAGAAGCAAAGAGACCAGCTAGGAAACTTGCAGTAATCCAGGTGAGAGACCTTGGGAGCCAGTGTGGCATGGCACAGCTGAAGGGGGTGAGAAAAAGTAGGATTCTGGATCTATGCTGAAGGTAGATCTAACAGGGTTTGGTCACAAAATGAATTTATGGTGTGAGGAAAGGAATTCAAGGATGAGACAGGTTTTGACTGAGTGAAGAAAGGATGGCGTGACCTTCTACCCTGAAGACCAAGACCACAAGAAAAATGTGTCTGGAATGTGGCAGAGGAATGGAGAGCAAAAGTTTGGTTTTGAACATGGAGATGTTAAGTAGGCAGTTGGGTGTTAAGTCGAGAGTTCAGGAGCAAGGTCTGGCTGGAGACAGAAATTTGGGAGTCGTCAGCAAGTAGATGGTATTTAAAGCCACGAGACCAGATGAGATCACCAAGGGAGTGAGTATAGACAGAAGAGAGAAGAAGACCAAGGACCAAACCCTGAGATATTCCACCATGTAGCATCGGGAGAGATGAGGAGAAATCAGCATGAGACACGGATGAGGATCAGCCAGTGGGTGATGAGGAACCCCAGAAGTGCATAGTGTCCCAGAAGCCAAGGAAAGAAACTCTTGGAAGGAACAGGGAGTGATCCACTTGTTAAACGCTGCTGATAACACAAGTAAGATGAACCCTGAAGAGCTAGCCTTTGCATTCACCAAGATGGAGGGCACCAGTACCTTTCACAGGGGTATGGTTGATGGAGCAGTTGGGGGAGAGAGCCTTCGTAGAGTGGGCTTGAGGGAGGGCAGGAGGAGAGGGGTTGCAGACAGTGAGTGCAGCCAACTCTTCAGGGAAAGAAGGATTGTAGTCGTGAGGAGCAGATGAACCAGGAGCTAAAGTAGAACATGAGGGTTGAAAGAAGGTTTTTTGCTTATTTATTTTTAATTATAATCTAAGATGGGGGAAGCTATAGCATGCTTGTGTGTCAATGACACTGCTCCTTGGGGAAGAAAAAAAAATCCATGATGCGGGCCGGAGAGTAGAGAACCGTAGGCTGGAATGACGTCCTCAAGGAAGTCCTGGGGGACAGGACACCAGCACAAGGGGAAGGATCTTAGTCACAGGTGCAGACAGTTCGCCTATAGAAGTGGGAGAGGAGGCAGAGGATGTGGGCACACAGGCAGTGGCAAGACTGACCTTTCTAAGTCTTGCTATTCTGATGGGTAAAAAGTGGCATGTTGTGGCTGCATAAGACAGGCGATGGCTAGAGCCCACATCACGAAGAATTCATGCCTCTCCACTCTTCATGCATCTTTCTCTCCAAGCGTCTGGTTCTCCCTGGGCGTCTCTGTCTTTCTACCCTTGTGGCTTTGTGTCCCCATCTCTCCCTGCGTATTCTCTGTCCTCTCCCACCCACCCCGTCTTTCTGTCTCTGTGCATTTAGCCCTTTGTGACTCTTTTCTGTCTCCCCCTCCCTTCATATTTGCATCCAGGCCCCTCCTCCGTGCCTGGGTGTGGAGCCTACTTTCTCATCCCAGCTAGCGCTTCCAACCAGAACTTCCAGTTACTGCTTGACAAAGAATCCCATTTTGAAACCAAGGTCGGGCGGGGCCCCCAGGAACCTCAGGTCGCCTCCATCTCCAGCCTTACTTGTTTAATAACAAGTACACCGTGGCCCGCGGTCCACACCAGGCTCTCTTCTAAGCGCTTCAAACATTAATTCATTAATTCATCTACCTTCTCTATAGAGTAGGTTCTATCAATCATGCCAATTTACACATGGGGACACTGAGGCACAGAGGAGCCACATCATCTGAACTTGGGCAGTCTAGCTCCAGAGTCTGAGCTCTGAACCACTAGGAATATTGTCTCTTTTTCCAACCCAGCTCTCTCTGGTGGGAAAAAAGGCCTTAATTTGTGAGAGTGCACTTGGATCTGGTCCATTATGTGTGTGACTTTCAGCCATGGGTCCCTTGTTGTCTTGTTCATCAAGTGAGGAGGTGGTGGAAGGCACCCAGCCCTTGGTGGGTCCATGACCTCACTTCAGTCAGATTCAGCCAACCTGAGTCTCAGCCAATCATAACCCTTAACATCAATGTTGACCTGGCACTCACCCCTCAGCAAATGCCAAAGCCAGCCACCCCCTCTCCGGGCTCCAACCCCTCCCAAGTAAGAAGGGCTTCTCTGGAAGCAGGGACCCAGGCCACAAGAGGACTCAGGTACCCAAGCTTCCCACACAAGACTGTCACCTCACTTAACCTGGCATCCTCCCTCCAGCCACGTCACCTGAACCCAACTCCACTCAAAAAGAGTGAACTCAGGCCCGGCCCTGTGAGGTGGGAGAAGTCCAGGGTGGAGGATGGCAACCTTTCTGTCACCTTGGCAGGAATTCACAGCTGTGACCCAGCCCGGCCCCACCAAAACCTACCCCAACACTGACACCCAACTTCATGTCTTGTGCTCATCACCAAAGTCAACCCACAGCCCCAACTCAACTATATCTCAACACTTCCCCATTCAAAACCTTGATCTTGATACCATCTCCAGCCCCAATCCAACAGGACTCTATCAACAGACTTTTCCCCAGGCACCTCCCATCTACAACCCAATCCTGTCCCCAAAACCAATTCAACCACCACCTCATTTTCCATTCTCCTTTCCAAACTCATTGTTTTCCCAACTCTGTCATCAGACCCATCCTAAACCCAACCACAAACTCAACTCACTTCCCATATTAAGCCATGCTTTTCCTCCTTGTGAAATGGACCTAACCGGTATCCTCAGTGGAAAGTTAGATGGGTTATCTGATTTTATGGGTTCTCTGCCTCTTTCACTGTCTTTGAGTTACTTTATAACTCTAAGTTGTAGCTATCTGAAAGCAATGCAAGCAATTCTCATCCATAACTGTGTAAATAAATTTTGCCACGTGGAAGGACAATAGTGTGCCCTCCTCCCCTCAGTGTGGAATAGCCAGTTTTGCATCTATTTGTACATTCATTTCAACATTCCGTATTGTCTATACATGTATGGTTCTTTGTAACATCTTACTGACTCTGTCACTTATGCATGAGTCAAAATAAAATCTTAGACGTATGTTCATTTCATATATGTCAGAAGTCATGGTTAGACCATTTTTAGGGCCATCTTTTATCACTAGATTTGATCCCTACATCCACGCCTTAACTCTGCCAATATGGACGACATCAGCATTGATGTGAACCCTCACCCATCTGTCTCTGCTCCTCAACCTCCTGGTGACACCTCCACTCTCTAACTCTTTCCAAACTTCATCTAGTCCCTATCCTACCTTCTTCCAAATTCTGACCCCACCTCTACTCTTCTTAATTCCCTAATTCTGCCCCCTCCACCCCCTGGGATTAACTCAGGGCCCCACCCAGTCAGTTCCTGGAGACACCTACTCATTCCCAAAACGCCACCTCTTCCTCCTTCCTCTCCCCACACCCCTAAATCTGGGTCCCCAGAGTTTGTCGATTCTTGCTTCCCCCTCTCCACCTACATCCCCATGGACTCTCTCATCCCATCTGACCCTGCTCCTGAAAGGTCATTTATCCAAAATATGGTTTTCCCAGGAGGGCCCAGTCTCTGCCCCCATCCAAGTCCAAGACAAGTGGTTTTCCCTTCACCTAGCTGATGACTTCCTTCTTGTGCCTGATGTTGGGGGGCGGGGGGGCGGGAGGAGGCAGGATGATGAAACAGATTTGGGCATCCCTGCGTCTTTCAGAAGTTAAAAGGCTGAGATGAGGTCGGGAATTGGAATCTGGCTCTGTTGGGTGTGAGGTTGAGAGCTAAGCTTGAGACAAGGCTGGAGACGGGACTGGGGCTGAGGGGTAGGCTGGGGGTGAGGGTAGGTTAAGGTTGGATAGGGAGATGGGGACAGGGCAAAGCATGGTCATCTGGGGGTTGACCGTTGATGAAGAATATGCCTTGGGTTAGAGAGGAGGTTAGAACATGAGGTGCAGAATGGGTTGAAGTAAGAGATCGGCATGGGGCTTGGGAGTGGGTGGGTAAGAAAACAGGCTTTCCCCCTCCCTTTTGTTGTTTGGGTCCTGCTGCTGGAGAGTTCACAGTAGGTTCAACTCCGACTGGGGCGGGGCCAGATCTGGGTCCCAGCACGTCCTGGAAGCTCCGCCCCAAGCGGAGGGCCAAGCCCTGGCTGGGGGGTGCCTGGCCACAGCCTGCTGAGCCATTGGGGGTGGAGAGGGGGAGGCCAATGACAAGGAAATGCTGAGTGAGCTGGGGGAGGGAGTTCAGGGGTTAAAAGCCATGGGTCGGGGCTGAAGTTCGAGGCTGCTGGCAGCTGAAGCTCTTCGAGGGCCCCTCACTCCGGTAGGACTCGCCGGGGCGGGACGGGGAAGTTGGAGGAGAGGCGGGGGGTGGGG
>NW_007258965.1:289146-289608 GCF_000164805.1 Carlito syrichta | reverse complement strand
GGAGAAGGAAGGGGAAACTGCAGAGTCTGGGAGCTGGCGAGGGAAGCTGCAGGCCGAGTGAGATACGGAGATAGAAGCCTGCAGAGATGGGGAGAGATGAGAGACTCAGTCGAAGATGCCAAGCGAGGGGCAGACTCCGAGAGGGGAGAGAGGGAAGAGCAGACTCTGGAGAAGGGCTGGAGTGCAGCGACCACGCAGCTTGCTAGAGGGCAGGGGGGGCAGGAACCGCCTCCTGAGTTGAAGGCCTAGGAGCCGGAACCCTAGGGGGTTGCACGACGTCCTCTCCCCCGCCCCCACCAAGAATGGAATTGGGGGTTGGAGGCAGATCCCAGGGTCAGGGTTCTCCTGAACGAATGGGGGAAAGGGAAGAGAGATTCAGGTCTGGAAAGTGCAAAGCCAAGAGGTCTCCGACGCGGTGGAGGGTGGCGTCCGGGCCAGCCCTCAACACCCCCTTCCCCTTCT
>NW_007258965.1:251059-289126 GCF_000164805.1 Carlito syrichta | reverse complement strand
GTCAGGAGGTAAGAATGCGCGGGGGTGGAGGCGTGGAGGCGCGGCGGCCACTTGGACAATAGTGGGAGGGGTCAGGCCGCAGGAAGGGGGCGTGGGAGCCGCGAGCTCCTCCCCCCGCCCACCAGGGGCCGAGTCCCGCTGGGACGGCCCAGAGCGCTTCCTGCTTGTCCTTGGGTGACCTGGTTTCCCGGCTGAGGTCGGCCCACTGACCCTGGTTCTTTCGCCTCTGACCCCAGACCCCTGTCCGGGGCGTCCCAGCTCTCGGGTGCCCACCGAAAATACCCCCGCGGCAGCCCCTCCCACATTCAAGGCCTCCTGGTTTCCTGGAAAGGGAGAGGCTTCGGAAGGACAGGAGTTCGCAGCCTGATGCTGCCCCTGTGAGCAAATAACTTCTCTTCTTTGTGCCTAAGCTATTTTCATCTCTAAATGGGCTCATATAGGTACTTACCACAAAGGGCTGTTGTGAATATCAACATGAAGTAATTTGCATCAGGCATTCACTGTCTGGCAGATAGAAGGGACTGGATAGTCGTTATTCTTTTATTAGTATTCTCTCTTCATTCTCAACTCCTTCCAGAACCTTCTAGATTGCTCTTCCTTTAAACTTTGGGATGACCTCAAACCTATGTGACCCCCCACCCCACCCAAAGTTAGTCCCCAAAGATTCCTCTCCTCACATCTGCAGGCAGGTTCTCTGGAAATCCCATTCATGTATCATTCAGTCATTCAACAAACAGCTACTGAGCACCAGCCACCGTGCTGGGTGCTGTCCAAACAGAGATTCAGTCCCGGCTCTCAGCACCCAGAGTCTAGCAGGGAGGGACACAGATACGATTCAAATTATTAGTGAAGAATTCATTACCTTGACGTGAGGTGAAGTCTTCAAGGAGTCCAGCCTGGAGCTCAGAAGAGGTCATGGCGGCTCCTGGACTGGAGGGCTTCCCAAAGGGCCTGACCCTTGAGCTAAGACCCGAAGGAGGAGGAAGGGTCCCCAGGCACCTGGCACCATCCCTGTCCTGAAGGCAGGGTGGCTTCTCTCCTTTGGCTACACTCCCTGGACTCCTGCCGGTGCCTCCCCTGGGCAACCTGCCCTGGGCTAGGAGCTTCACATGCTAAGTCTTGTGGAATCCTCAAGGGCCTCAAGCATTCCATGCACTGTAATTACTCCAGTTTCACAGCTGAAAAGCCTGAGACTCAGAGACAGAAGGGTCCTGCCCCAAGTCATCAGCAATGCCTGAGCCAGAAGCCCAATCTGGGTTGCTCACCTGGCCACTATATCCTGGACTTGAGACCCTGCAAACCACTTTCAGGTCTTCTTAAAGTCAGTTCTTTTTTTTTTAACTGATATGAAAGCATGTTTAAAAGGAAAGTATTTTGTTTGTTTTTGTTTTTTGAGTTGAATTCTCACTCTGTCACCTAGGCTGGAGAGCAGTGGTACAATCACAACTCATTCAACTAATTACAACCCCAACCTGGGCTCAGACAATCCTTCTGCCTCAGCCTCCTGAGTAGCTGGGACTACAGGCGCATGCCACCATGCCTAGTTACGTTTTGTTTTGTTTTGTTTTGTTTTGTTTTTGTAGCAATGAGGTCTCGCTATGTTGCCCAGGCTGGTCTCGAATTCCTGGGCTCAAGCCATCTGCCCACCTGGGCCTCCCAAAGTGCTGGGATTACAGGTGTGAGCCACTGTGCCCGGCCAAAAGTAAAGTTTATATCACTGTCCTGAATAGAAAACAGGATCCTTTGCCATAAATAAAAGGTAAGGAAAGAAATAGGCCGGGCTCAGAGGCTCAGCCTGTCATCCCAGCGCTTTGGAAGGCTGAGGTGAGTGGATTGCCTGAGCCCGCGGGTTCGAGACCCGCCTGGGCAAGTTAGCAAGACCTCATCTCTACAATAAATCAAAAATTAGCTGGGCATGGTAGCGCATGCCTGTAATTCTAGTTACTTGGAAGGCTGAAGCAGAAGGATCACTGGAGCCCAGCAGGTCGAGGCTGCAGTGGCCAGGAGCAGTCTGGGTGAGAGAGTGAGACTCCAACTCAAAAAAAAAAAAAAAAGAAATTCTGCACAGTGCCAAGGAAACAGGATGGTTCTTGCATTGGGCTACCTAAAATTGCCTATGCATGACCCTCTTTGACCTCCCTAAAACAGCTACTGCCGATGGTCCCACTTGATGAACGTGAGGTTGTCTGCTGAGACTTCTGTTTCTTCTTGGTTTTAAACAGTGAGCTCAGCAAGGATTAGAGAGGTTTTAAAACCGTGTTAGCAACCGGGCTCGGTGGCTCAGCCTGTAATCCCGCGCCTTGGGAGGCTGAAGTGAGTAAATTGCCTGAGCCCGCGGTTTGAGACCCCCCCCCGGGCAACTTGGTGAGACTTCATCTCTACAATAAATCAAAAAATTAGCCGCGTGTGGTAGCGCGTGCCTGTAGTTCCGGCTACTCGGAAGGCTGAGGCAGAAGGATCCCTGGAGCCCATCAGGTCGAGGCTGCAGTGGCCAGGAGTGGCTACTGCACTCTAGTCTGGGCAACAGAGTGAGACTCCAACTCAAAAATAAATACATAAATAAAACCGTGTTAGCACCCTCCTAAAACTTTAGCCTCCACAAAATCAGGATTAAGAGAGACCTGATGCTGGCTTGATGTCTGAGTGTGCTATTTAATGTCACTTGTGCCATCTCTCCAGCACCTAAAATGATCCTATGTCCACCGATGACTCCGGTCCCTGACAGAACCACTGGGTAAATCCCATTTGCCATGTAACTGGGAAGGCTGGCCTGGGAGGAGGAAGGATCCCATCTGTTGCAGCTAATAATTAATAATAACACCAGCCTGGGCAACATCGTGAGACCGTGTGTCCACTCAAAAAAATTATAAAAATTTCACCGGGTGTGGTGGTGCATGGCTGTAGTCTGAGCCCAGGAGGTTGAGGGTGCAGTGAGCTGAGATTGTGCCACTGCTCTCCAGCCTGGGCGATAGAGTGACACTGTAAGTTAAAATAATAACAGTTCTCACTTTCTGAGGGCTTGCTATGTGCCACCTGTTGGGCTGCATGTTTGAAAAGCTGTATCTAGCTGGGCTTGGTGGCTCAGCCTGTAATCCCATGCCTTGGGAGGCTGAGGTGAGTGAATTATCTGAGCCCGCGGGTTCAAGACCCGCCTGGGCAACTTGGTGAGACCTCATCTCTACAGTAAATCAAAAAATTAGCTGGGTGTGGTAGTGCACGCCTGTAGTTCCAGCTACTTGGAAGGCTGAGGCGGAAGGATTATCGGAGCCCAGCAGGTCAAGGCTGTGGCTACTGTACTCCAGCAGTCTGGACGACAGAGTGAGACTCCAACTCAAAAAAAAAAAGAAAAGAAAAGAAAAGCTGGATCTTGTTGAAGCCCACAACTGCCCAATGAGAGACAGGCTGTTACTTTTCCTACTTGACAGCTAGGGAAACTGAGGCTGGTAACTTGCCTCAGTAATGGATGGATTAATCAATGGGATGGATGGATAGATTGGTGAATGCATGGTTAGATGATTACTTAAATGGATGAGTGGGTAAACAGATGGATAAATCCATGGGATGAGTGGGAGATGGATCAATAGATGGATGGATGGATGGATGAATGGATGGACGGATGGATGGATGGATGGATGGTTGGATGACTACCTAAATGGATGTGTGTGTAAACAGATGGATAAATCAATCGGATGGATGGGGTATGGATGGATGAATGGATGGATGGTTAGGTGACGACCTAAATGAATTAGTGGATAGAACCGGTGAATTGATGGATGGATAAATCACACAGTCAGAAAGTGGTACATTCAGGATTGGGTTCTCTTTGTCCCACTGCCTTCTGCTGTGCCTCCAATGCCAGATACAGTGCCTGGTACACACAGCATTCATTTATGGAGCACCTGCTATGTGCCAGACACTGTGCTGGGTCCTGGCAATGCAGCACTGAATAGAGCAGTTAAGGTGCCTGTTGTCAATGGAGCTTACAGTCAAGGTCGGGAGATTTTAACAAGCAAATCATGATACATGTAAACAAATGTAAAGAGAAATAATAGTGATCATTGTTCTGATGAAAATCTGAAGGCCTGGAGGGGGACAAATTAGACCAGGAGGCTAGAGAGGGCCTCCCAGAAGAGGTGACATTTAAGCTGAATTCAAAAGACCGAGACCTGTATACCTAACCCTGGATTGTACCCCATATCTTTATAATTTAAAAAATAAATAATAATTTTTTTAAAAAGACTGAGACCAGCCTGGGCAACTTGGCAAAACCTCATCTCTACCAAAAGAAAAAATTAGCCAGGCATGGTGGTGCACACCTGTAGTCCCAGCTACTCAGGAGGCTGAGGTGGAAGGATCACCTGAGCCCAGGAGGTCAAGACTGTGGTAGCCGTGATCGTGCCACTCCATTCCAGTCTGGGTAACAGACTGAGACTCCACCTTAAACATAAAAGAAAAAAAAGAAGAAGAAAAGAAGGGGGTGAAGAAGAGGGGATGGGGGACAAGGAAGACCAAGACTTAGACTTATGACCTCTATGTTCTGAGGACCATCTGGTAGACTATTGATTACACAGACATATTGAGATATCCTATATCTGTGTTGTCCATTATAGTCATCACTGACCACTTCAAACTATTGAGCATTTCAAATGTGGCTGGTATAACTGAAGAACTGAATTTTAAATTTACTTTTATTTCATTTTAACTAATTTAAATTTAAATTGTCACATGTAGCTAGTGGCTCCCATATTGAACAACATAGGTCTGGAGAAAGAACTTTCCAGAAAGAGGAAACAGCAAGTAGAAAAG
Organism: Carlito syrichta; assembly: GCF_000164805.1. NCBI lineage: Eukaryota > Metazoa > Chordata > Mammalia > Primates > Tarsiidae > Carlito > Carlito syrichta. The sequence continues at coordinate 284,320 of NW_007258965.1, read as the reverse complement.
ATCTGATATGTTTGAAGAACAGGTCCATAAAGCTGGACCAGAGTGGGTAAAAAGAGAGAAATCAAGGATGGGTTCAAAGAGGTTGGCAAGGACCAGACAGTACAGAGTCCTGCAAATCTCGGGAAGGGTGTTATTTTAAAGGAAGTCAAGCCTGGGAATGACATGGTCTGTCTTGACTTGTTTGAAGAGTCTTTGGGCTACTTTGAGAAGACTGGATTGGAGGGATGCAAACACAGAAGGATTTAGGATGCTGTTGTAGTCATTCAGGTTAGAAAAGATGGGGCTTGAACCAAGATGGTGGCAAGGGAGCTGGAGATAACTGGCTATTTAGGAGATGAAACCAACAAGACTTGTTGGTTGTGAGTGACGAAGGAAAGAGGGAAGCAAAGAATACATCTAGGTTTAGTGTTGAGTACTGAGGTGGGAAAGATTGGAAGCAACAGTTTTGGTTGAGAAAAATCACATTGAAAATACAAAGTGGACAGCATTTGTGTCTCAAGCTTAAAGAGAGAATTCAGGGCTGGAGATGTGAATTTGAGAGTGATTAGCCTAGGGATGGTGTTTAAAGCTATTGAGGCACCTAGTAAATATGTGTTTAAAGAATAGATGAATGAATGGTTAGGTGACTACCTAAGTTGATGAGTGGACTGACAAGTGAACAGATGAATAGATAAATCAATGAGATGGATAGGGGATGGATGGATGGATGGATGGATGGTTGGATGGATGGATGGATGGATGGTTGGATAGATGGATGGTTGGATGGTTGGATAGGTGATTAGTTAGATGACTATCTAAATGGATGAATGGGCAGATGGATGGATTAATCAATGGGGTAGATGGATAGATTGGTGAATGGATGGTTAGATAATTACCTAGATGAATGAGTGGATAAAATGGGTGAGTAGATGGATGGATAAATCAATGGGATGGATGAATGGATGGATGAATTGGTGGATGGATGGATGAATTGGTGGATGGATGGGTAGATGTCTACGTAAATGGATGAGTGGATAAACAGATGGATAAATCAATGGGATGGATGGGGAATGGATGGATGGATGGATGGATGGATGGATGGATGAATGACTACCTAAATGGATGAGTGGGTGGGTGGATGGATAAACCAAAGGTATGGATGGGGGAAGGATGGATGGATGGATGGATGGATGGATGGATGGATGGATGGATGGATGAATTGGTGAACGGATGGGCAGATGATTACCTAAATGGGTGAGTGGATAAAATCGGTGAGTAGATGGATAGATAAATCAACGGGATGAGCCGGGCTCAGTGGCTCAGCCTGTAATCCCACAATTTGGGAGGCTGAGGTGAGTGGATCGCCTGCGCCCGCGGGTTCGAGACCCGCCTGGGCAGCGAGACCTCATCTCTGCAATAAATCAAAAAATCAGCCGGGCCTGGTAGCACATGCCTGTAATTCCGGCTAATCGGAAGACTGAGTCAGAAGGATCGCCGGAGCCCAGCAGGTCGAGACGACAGTGGCCGGAAGTGCCAACTGTACTCCAGACTGGGTGACAGAGTGAGACTCCAACTCAAAAAAAAAATCAATGGGATGGATGGGGGATGGATGGATGGATGAATGGATGGATGGATGGATGGATGATTAGATGATAATTTAAATAGATGAGTGGATAGAACAGGTGAGTAGATGGATGGATAAATCAATGGGATGGATGAATGGATGGATGAATTGGTGGATGGATGGATGAATTGGTGGATGGATGGGTAGATGTCTACGTAAATGGATGAGTGGATAAACAGATGGATAAATCAATGGGATGGATGGGGAATGGATGGATGGATGGATGGATGGATGGATGGATGAATTGGTGAACGGATGGGCAGATGATTACCTAAATGGGTGAGTGGATAAAATCGGTGAGTAGATGGATAGATAAATCAACGGGATGAGCCGGGCTCAGTGGCTCAGCCTGTAATCCCACAATTTGGGAGGCTGAGGTGAGTGGATCGCCTGCGCCCGCGGGTTCGAGACCCGCCTGGGCAGCGAGACCTCATCTCTGCAATAAATCAAAAAATCAGCCGGGCCTGGTAGCACATGCCTGTAATTCCGGCTAATCGGAAGACTGAGTCAGAAGGATCGCCGGAGCCCAGCAGGTCGAGACGACAGTGGCCGGAAGTGCCAACTGTACTCCAGACTGGGTGACAGAGTGAGACTCCAACTCAAAAAAAAAATCAATGGGATGGATGGGGGATGGATGGATGGATGAATGGATGGATGGATGGATGGATGATTAGATGATAATTTAAATAGATGAGTGGATAGAACAGGTGAGTAGATGGATGGATAAATCAATGGGATGGATGAATGGATGGATGAATTGGTGGATGGATGGATGAATTGGTGGATGGATGGGTAGATGTCTACGTAAATGGATGAGTGGATAAACAGATGGATAAATCAATGGGATGGATGGGGAATGGATGGATGGATGGATGGATGGATGGATGGATGAATTGGTGAACGGATGGGCAGATGATTACCTAAATGGGTGAGTGGATAAAATCGGTGAGTAGATGGATAGATAAATCAACGGGATGAGCCGGGCTCAGTGGCTCAGCCTGTAATCCCACAATTTGGGAGGCTGAGGTGAGTGGATCGCCTGCGCCCGCGGGTTCGAGACCCGCCTGGGCAGCGAGACCTCATCTCTGCAATAAATCAAAAAATCAGCCGGGCCTGGTAGCACATGCCTGTAATTCCGGCTAATCGGAAGACTGAGTCAGAAGGATCGCCGGAGCCCAGCAGGTCGAGACGACAGTGGCCGGAAGTGCCAACTGTACTCCAGACTGGGTGACAGAGTGAGACTCCAACTCAAAAAAAAAATCAATGGGATGGATGGGGGATGGATGGATGGATGAATGGATGGATGGATGGATGGATGATTAGATGATAATTTAAATAGATGAGTGGATAGAACAGGTGAGTAGATGGATGGATAAATCAATGGGATGGATGGGGGTTGAATGGAAGGATGGATGGAAGGATGGATGGATGGATGGATGGATGGATGTTTAGATGACTACCTAAATGGATGAGGGGTAAACAGGTGGATAAATCAGTGGAATTTATGGGGAATGGATGGATAGATGGATGGGTGGATAATTACCTAAATGGATGAGTAGGTAGACAGATGGATAAATCAATGGGATGATGGGGGATGAATGAATAGATGGATGGATACTGCTTAGGTGGATATGTAGACCAACCTCATCTCCCCCTCCTGAAATTCATCCCCATGGTAGAATGGTAGAGAAAATGCAGGTGGAGAGAGTCAGGCTTATGCTTACCTGTCAAAAGCATCCTCATTCCATGAACTCTTCTTTTATCTCCCAATGGAGGGTTTGACACTTCTGTGGAGAAAAACATCATCTCTTTGCCCTGAATCATCTCCACTTGGTAGAGAATGGCAGTTGCCAGAGGTGAATGAATCATCTGTTCCTGGTCATCCTGGGAAATATTCCAACCCCTTCCCCAAGCCCAGGAACCACCTCTCCAGGTCTCTGCTTCACCCGGGACCCCAATTTTCTAACAATTTCTCTTCTTCACCAGGCATCTCCCAGGATTATCCCAAGATCCTCAATGGCACCAATGGGACCAGTGGGTTTCTCCCAGGTGGCTACACCTGCCACCCCCACTCTCAGCCCTGGCAGGCAGCCCTGCTAGTGAAAGGGCGGCTGCTCTGTGGAGGAGTCCTGGTCCACACCAAATGGGTCCTCACTGCAGCACACTGTCTGAAGGAGTATGTGGGCGCCAGGAGAGGGTGGGGTAGGGATGAGAATGGGACTGAGGTGGTGAGTGGGGTGGAACTGGGCTTGAAAATGCAGTTGGAGTTATGGTTGAGATGAGCATGGGGTGAAAAGGAGGTTTGGGTTTAAATACAGAGACAGGGCATGAGAATAGAATCCTAAAAGGGGACTTGGATAGGACTGGATTTGAGGGCTGAGGAGACATGTTTGGAGATGAGGAAGATGGGATGGGAAAGAGGTTAGATTGGGGGTGGGGAAGAGGCTGGAGCTGGGACACGGGTGAAGATGGGCTCATCCTCTCCCCTAACCACTCCTTCTTGTACCCACAGTGGCTACAGAGTTTACCTGGGCAAGCATGCCCTGGGGCGTGCGGAGACCGGCGAGCAGGTGAAAGAGGTGGTCCGCTCCATCCCCCACCCTGAGTACCAGAGCAGCCCCACCCACTTGAACCATGACCATGACATCATGCTGCTGGAGATGGAGACCCCGGTCAAACTCACCAACCACATCCGCGTCCTGGCCCTTTCCCACAGCAACTGCCTACCTCCTGGCACCTGCTGTCGTGTGTCCGGCTGGGGCACCACCACCAGCCCCCAGGGTAGGCACTCACACAGGTGACCTGAGATCCACAGGGTGGCTGGGGAAACTGAGGCAGAGGTGAGAGGGAAGGCTGGAGGAAGATCCCTTTGTATATAAAAATATAAAGTTAGCCAGGTTCGGTGGCTCAGCCTGTAATCCCGCGCCTTTGGGAGGCAGAGGTGAGTGGTTTGCCTGAGCCCGCGGATTCGAGACCCGCTTGGGCAGCAAGACCTCATCTCTACAATAAAATCAAAAAAATCAGCCGGGTGTGGTAGCGCACGCCTGTAACTCCGGCTACCCAGAAGGCTGAGGTGGAAGGATCGCCGGAGCCCAGCAGGTCGAGGCTGCAGTGGCCGGGAGCGGCCACTGCACTCCAGTCTGGGCAACAGAGTGAGACTCCAACTCAAATAAATAAATAAATAAATAAAGTGAAAAATTAAAAATATATATATAAAGTTATATATCCTTTATAGAAATATAGTTATCATATAAATATAAATAGGTTTAATATATACTAATATACATTATCTATTTGTGGTAATCTATTTATAGACTATGTGTTATACATCATAATTATAGGAAATATAGAAATTAAATGTATTTTGTAAATTATAAAATATGTCAATTGTATATTAAATATATTTGTCGATAATGTATATATTATGTATATTTATATAATATATAAATTATATATTATGAATGTATTTTATAAAGACTTGAATTTATATATAATTTATATACATTTTATGTCTAATTTATATCTTTATGAATATATAAATGTATATGTATATATTCATGAATATATAAATATATATTTACATATATAAAAATATATTTATATATTTATACATACCTATGTCTATATTTTTAGATATATATGATATATATTTATATAATCCTAGCACTTCGGGAGGCCAGGGCAGGAGGATTGCTTGAGAACAGGAGTTCACAACCAGCCTGGACAACATAGTGAGACCCTGTCTCTACGAAAAATTTTTTTTTAAAATTAACTGGGTGTGGTGGTGCATGCCTGTAGTCCCAGCTACTTGGGAGGCTGAGGCAGAAGGATTGCCTGAGACCAGGAGGATGAGGTTGTGGTGAGTCGCCATCATGCCACTGCACTCCAGCCTGGGCGACAAAGTGAGACCCCAGCTCAAAAAAAAAGAAAAAAGAAAAAAAAGAGCCCTTTGCAACTTCCTACCAGTCTTTAACTTTCTCACAGTCTCATTTTCACCCTTCTCTTCAACATACCTCCTCCCTTCTCCCTTCTCCCACTCTCCCCCATCTCTTCCCCTCATCTCTGCCCCCCCCCACGTCAATTCTCCATCTCTGACCATCTCTGTCTGACCGGTTTCTCCCAACGCCCTCACCCCAATGTCCTTCCTCACCACTGGCTGCACCTCCCTCCTCATCTGCCTCCCAGTTCCCTGTCCATCCCCCCTCATTCTTCCCTTCACTTTTCCCCTTATCTTTCGCTCTGCTCTCATGTCTCCACCCTCCATCCCTTTCATCACATTCCCCAGACACACGCCCATCTCTTCCCTCCGCATCTTTCTCCCCATCTCTATTTTCTACCTACCTTTTGCCCATTCGGCTTTACTTTAACTGCTGCCCTCTAGCCTGTTCTGGACAGATGTCCTTAGACTTTCTCTCTCTCTCCTCCCCAGTGAGTTACCCCAAAACTCTGCAATGTGCCAACATCGAGCTGCGCTCGGATAAGGAGTGTCACCAAGTCTACCCAGGGAAGATCACATCCAACATGCTGTGTGCTGGCACAAAGGAGGGCGGCAAGGACTCCTGTGAGGTGAGGCTGCTGGGTTTTGACTCCCCAGGGATGGAAAGCCAGGCTGGAGGGGGTACAGATGTTGGAGGAGGAGGGTGAAGGGGGGATGTATTTCTGGCCTTAAGGCATTCAATCTTTTTTTTCCCTTTGAGTTGGAGTCTCACTCTGTTGTCCAGGCCAGAGTGCGATGGCACCATCACAGCTCACCACAGCCTCGACCTCCAGAGTGATCCTTCTGCCTCAACTTCCCAAGTAGCTGAGACTACAGGCACACACCTGGCTAATTTTTTTAATTTTTTGCAGAGACAAGGTCTCGCTATATTGCCCAGGCTGGTCTCAAACTTCTGCACTCAAGCAATCCTCCTGCCTCAGCCTCCCAAAGTGTTGGGATTATAGGCACGAGCCACCGCGCCTGGCCAGGGGGGATCCAATCTTTATATGATGAAGTGTTCTCTGACAAAGAAGGTCAAGACAAAAAGAGAATATTGAGGGATGACCAGTATTCATCTTAAGCCCCAGCTCTGATGAACTGGCTGCCCAGATCCCTGTGTTGAGATGCACAACAGTTGGGATTCTTTCAGTTGCCAGGGACAAAAACCCAACTCAAACTGATTCAAGCAGAAAACAACAACAGCCAGGCTTGGTGGCTCAGCCTGTAATCCCACGCCTTTGGGAGGCTGAGGTGAGTGGATTGCCTGAGCCTGCGGGTTCGAGACCCACCTGGGCAACTTGGCGAGACCTCATCTCTACATTAAATCAAAAATCAGCTGGGCATGGTAGCGCACACCTATAGTTCCAGCTACTTGGAAGGCTGAGGCGGAAGGATTGCCGGAGCCCAACAGGTCGAGGCTGCGGTGGCCGAGAGCGGCCACTGCACTCCAGTCTGGGTGACAGACTAAGACTCCAACTCCAAAAAAAAAAAAAAAAAGAAAGAAAACAACAACAAAAAAGAAACTGGCTTTTGTAACTGAAAATCCAGGGTGTCTGGCTGTAGGCACAGATGGATCAAGCTGTACAAATTATGCTTCTGGATTTCTGGCTCTCTGACTCTTGGCTCTTCTTTCTTTTGTTTTGGCTTTGTTCTCAGTGAGGGTCTTCCCATGGCAAGATGGCCCCAGCAGCTTAGAGTTTACATGCTACCTTCTAGGCAGCCCCAGTGGGAAGAGAGAATATGTCTTTTCAAGTCATTTACACAGATGTCATGAGCATGACTCTTGCTAGGCTGAACCGAGTCGTGTGTTCTGAACCATTGCTCTGGCCAGAGTGGTGGGATTCTCCAATGGACCAATCCTGAGTCACGTGGCTATAACTGTGGGAGCTGATATGGGGACAGCCTTACATGGATTGAGAAAGACAGTTACCCAAATCAAAAAAATCAGGAGGCTGTTACCAAAATAAGGGCAATAAGGCCAAGCACAGTGGCTCTCATGCCTGTAATACTAGCACTTTGGGAGACTGAGGTGGGAGGATTACTCAAGCCCAGCAATTTGAACCCAGCCTGGACAGCAAAGTGAGAACTCATCTCTACAAGAAAAAACAATTGTTTTTAAATGACCAGGCGCAGTGGCTCACACCTGTAATCCTAGCACTTTGGGAGGCAGAGGAGAGAGGATTACCTGAGCTCAGGGGTTGGAGGCCAGCCTGGGCAACTTGGCAAGACCTCGTCTCTATAATAAATCAAAAAATTAGCCAAATATGGTGGCACATGCCTGTGGTTTCAGCTACTTGGAAGGCTAAAGCAGAAAGATCACCTGAGCCCAGCAGGTCGAGGCTGTGGTGGCCGTGAGTGTGCCACTGTCCTCCAGCCTGGGTGACAGAGTGAGACTCTGACTCAAAAAAAAAAGAAAAAAATTAACCAGTAGTGGTGGCACATACCTGTCGTCCCAGCTACTCGGGATGCTGAGGCAAAAGGATCTCCTGAGCCCAGGAGATTGAGTCTGTGATGATCTGTGATCAGGTGACAGTGAGACCCTGTCTCAAAAAAATAAAACTAAGGAGAAATGGATATCACATGGGTAAAAAGCAGCCTGTGTTCAATAGAGAAGGCGGCTTCTGAGATTGAGATTTGGTTCAGGCTGGGTATGGTAGCTCACATCTGTAACCCCAGTGCTCTGGGAGGTAGAGATAGAAGGATAGCTTGAGCCCAGGACTTCAAGACCATCCTGGGCAACATAGTGAAACCTTGTCTCTACAAAAAATGTATTTATTTATTTATTTATTTATTTATTTATTTTTGAGTTAGAGTCTCACTCTGTCGCCCAGACTGGAGTGCAGTGACACACTCCCGGCCACCGCAGCCTCAACCTGCTGGGCTCCAGCGATCCTTCCACCTCAGCCTTCCAAGTAGCTGGAACTATAGGCACGTGCTACCGTGCCTGGCTAATCTACAAAAAATTTTAATAATTAGCTGGTCATGGTGGCATATGCCTGTAGTCCTAGCTGCTTGGGAGGCTGAGGCAAGAGGATTGCTTGAACCCAGGAAGTTGAGGCTACGGTGAGCTGTGATTGTGCCACTGCACTCCAGCCTGGGCAATAAAGTGAGACCTTGACTTAAAAAAAAATGGCCAGGCGCAGTGTCTCACTCCTGTAATCCCAGCACTTTGGGAGGCAGAGACGAGAGGATTACCTGAGCTCAGGGGTTCGAGATCAGCCTGAGCAACATGGTGAGACCTCGTCTCTACAATAAATCAAAAAGTCAGCCGGGCGTGGTGGCACATGTCTGTGGTTCCAGCTAGTTGGAAGGCTGAGGCGGAAGAATCACCTGAGCCCAGCAGGTCAAGGCTGTGGTGGCTGTGAGCGTGCTTCTGCACTCCAACCAGGGCAACAAAGTGAGATTCTGACCTTAAAAAATAAAAATAAAAAAAGAAGATGATGATGTTGAGAAAAGAGACCTGGTTTGGTGAGAAAGAGTATGATACATTAATGATGTGTGCCTTGATCGATTAGCGATGTCTGCCTTGGACCCATACATGGATAGGTAAACTCAATAGTTAGAGGCACAAAGGAACCTTGAAGCAGGTGCAGGGGCAGCTAGTGTGGGGAAGAGGGTACAAGGTGGGAGGGATTTAATGCCAGAAATCCAAGGACAGGGTATGAAGTAAATAGCTACCACCTTCACGAGGCTGAGGAATAGAAAAAAAACAGACATAGAGAACTCTGTTTCTCTCTGTATTTTTCTCTCTCTCTGGATCCATCTCTGGTTTTTCCTCCTTTTTTCTTGTTTTGAGTCAGGATCTCACCCTGTCACCCAGTGCAGTGGCACAATCTTAGCTCACTTCAGCCTCACTTTCTGGGCTCAGGCGATCTTCTCAACTCAGCTTCCTGAGTAGTTAGGACTACAGGCACAGCTATCGTTTTGACTGTTTTTTTGTGGAGACGAGATCTTGCTATGTTACCCAGGCTGGTCTCGAACTCCTGGGCTCAAGAATTCCTCCCGCCTCGGCCTCGCAAAGTGCTGGGATTGCAGGTATGAGATGCCGCACCCGGCCTTTTCCTCTTTTCTTGTGTCTTGCTCTCTGTCCCTTTGTGTTTGTCTTTTTGTGTCTCTCTGTTCTTCTCTCTCTCACCCTGTGTGTGTGACTCTCTCTGACTTTCCATTTCGATGTGTGTCTCTCCATCTTTCATTCTTTCCCTAAACCTTCCCAAGCCTCTGCCTTGTTTAACCCGAGCAGGGACCTCACCCCTCTCTCTCTCTCTCTCTCTCCTCCCCCCCCCAACACTCAGGGTGACTCCGGGGGCCCCCTGGTCTGTAACAAAACGCTGCATGGCATCATCTCCTGGGGAGACTTCCCATGTGGGCAGCCCAACCGGCCTGGTGTCTACACCCGTGTCTCGAAGTACGTCCCGTGGATACGCGAAACGATCCGAAAATACGAAACCCGGGAACAAAAGTGGACAAAGGGCCCCCAATAAAAGCCGGGCTGATGTTTTTCCCTCCCTCCACGACCTCCTCACATTGCTTGCTCAGCCGTTCTCCACCCCTTCTTCCCAGAGTGTTCCACTGGAACCAGTTCCAGATCCATGTTCCCTAAAAACACTCGATGCCGCCCGACATTCCGTGTTGCAGAAGCATTCAGGGGGCCAGGTGTATTGGCTCCCGTCTGTCATCCCAGCACTTTGGGAGGCCCAGGCGGGAGGATCGCTTGAGCCCAGGAGTTCGAGACCAGCTTGGACAACCTAGCAAGATCTCATCTCTAGAAAAAAAAAATAACTAGCCAGGTGTGGTGGCATATGCCTTTAGTCTCAGTTACTCAGGAGGCTGGGGTGAGAGGATTGCCTGAGCCCAGGAGGTCAAGGCTGTGGTGAGCTGTGATCATGCTACTGCACTCTAATCTGGGAGACAGAGTCAAAACCTAACTCAAAAGCAAAACAAAACAGCATTCAGGGACTGCCAGCCTTGTGGTCACCCAGATGTTACAACCCAGATATTGTCCCAGGTCACCTAGCTGCATCAACATGATTACCCACAAACCCAGATCACCACCTGAATGCACTACAACATTCCTAAAGACCTCCATCAGCCCTTCTCAACAATATCATATGCTCTGCGTGCAAACCAGCCTTGAAAACATTCTATAACCCTTCAAATATTTAATTATCAATGCCAAAATTCTAGACCCTCCTGGGTTTTTTGTTTGTTTTAAATCAGAGTCTCACTCTGTCACCCAGGCTAGAGTGTAGTGACAAGATCACAGCTCACCACAGCCTCAACTTCCTGGGCTCAGGCAATCCTCCAATCTTGGCCTCTCAAAAATTATCAAAAAATCATTATTCATTAGCTGGGACTACAGGTATGCACCACCATGGCTAATTTTTAAAAACTTTTTGAGCCGGGCTCGGTGGCTCAGCCTGTAATCCCTCACCCTTGGGAGGCTGAGGTGAGTGGATTGCCTGAGCCCATGGGTTCGAGACCCATCTGGGCAACTTGGCAAGACCTCATCTCTACAATAAATCAAAAATCAGCCGGGCATGGTAGCGTGCACCTATAGTTTCAGCTACCTGGAAGGCTAAAGCGGAAGGATCGCCGGAGCCCAGCAGGCGAGGTTGCGTGGCCGGGAGCAGCCACTGCACTCCAGTCTGAGTGAAAGAGTGAGACTCCAACTCAAAAAAAATAAAAATAAAATAAAAAATAAAAAAATAAAAATTTTTTGTAAAGGTGGGGGTCTCATTATGTTGCCCAGGCTGGTCTTGAACTCCTGGCCTCAAGTAATCCTCCTGTCTTAGTCTCCGAAAGTGCTGGGATTACAGGCGTGAACCACCGCACCTGGCCTTAATGTGTTCTCTTTAAAGACACCTTGTTTAATATATATATTGTTATTCATTAGCATTAAATTCACGGCCAATGGCATTGTAATTCATACCTGAACGAAGCTTATTTAATACACATAATTTTCTCATAAGGCACATCACAATCTTCCTGTGTTTAGGACACTAGCCAGCCCTTCAGCACTGTGCTCAGAAGATGTTAGCAAAATCAGGTTCGGCACGGTGGCTCACGCCTGTAATCCCAGCACCTTGGGAGGCCAAGGTGGGAGGATCGCTGGAGTTCAGGAGTTCGAGACCAGCCTGGGCAATGTAGCAAGACCTTGTCTCAATTATAAGTGAGTAAATGAATACCTAAATAAACAAGCATCAAAATCACCAACAAAAGGCACAAAAAAGTGATAAACATGGCACTGACTAAACCACAGAGTGTAATTCCAGTCAATCGCCGTGGAGAGCCTGGGCATTGGTGACTCAAGATCATTCTCCAGTCTGTGCAAGTTCCCAAAGGGCCTTGAAAACCCCCAAGAGCTTGGGGCCCTTGGTGCAGGGACTCTCCATCGATTTTATCAAGCTGGCACATTTGAAAGTGTGGAATACGCAGATGCTAAGGGTCCCCTGCCCCGGTGGGGGAAGAAGGAGGGCCAAGGAGGATTCCTCCCTCCTCCCTGCTTCCTGCAGGGGAGACTGCAGTTGGGTGTTCAAAACCACAGAGGGTGGAGTGAGGAAGATCTGGTTTTGCCACTTTATCTCTCTGGAGCCTCAGTTCCCTCACCTGGTAATAACAGGCCCTACTGCTCAGGGCTGCTGGGAGGACCGGGCGGAAGATTGGCATTCAGAGGCTCTGCACACAGCACCTTCTGAATCACGGGTCCTCGTCCGTGAAGAAGCAGCGTGATGCAGCAGCTAGGGAATGCCATGTCTAAGGCCAAGCTGCCTCTCAGAATCCCAGCTCTGTCACGTACTGAGTCCTGTGACCTGAGAGCTACTCACCTTCTTTGTGCCTCCATTTTCCCATCACTCAAGTGGGTATAACAATGGTAGTAAACACCAAATGGCTTTAAGACCTAAAACCAAAAGGTCAAACCACAAGGGTTTTGTTTGTTGTTGTTGTTGTTGTTTTTCAATCAGGGTCTCACTCTGTCTTCCAGGCTGGAGTGCAGTGGCACAATCATTGATTACTTCAGCCTCGACCTCCTTGGCTCAAATGATCCTTCTGCCTCAGCCTCCCAAATAGCTGGGACTACAGGGGCATGCCACCACACTTGGCTAATTTTTTTTTTTTTTTGTAGAGACTAAGTCTCGCTATGTTGCCCAAGCTGGTTTTGAACTCCTGGGCTCAAGTAATCCTCTTGACTTGGCCTCCCAAAGTGCTGGGATGACAGGCACGACCTACCATGCCTGGGTTTTGTTTGTTTTGTTTTGCTGAAAACTGGCCCTTTTAAAAATTCATTTTGATTACACGGCAGTTAGTACCAATGATTCCATTCTGGCTTAGGCTGGTCTACAGCAGCCTAGGGTAGGAGACTAGTTGAAAATAATGGCCTCTTGCGAACTTATTTGATGATGCAAAACTGGCTGAATCTGAAATATATCAGGCTAGTGAAAGAAGCCAAACATTTATCTGTGAAGTTAGAAAAAGGCAAAACTGGCCAGGTGTGGTAAGCTCGTCCCTGTCTTCCCAGCACTTTGGGAGGTCGAGGCAAGAAGATTGCTTGAGTTCAGGAGTCCAAGACCAGCCTGGGCAACATAGTGAGATGTCATCTCTACAAAAAAATCAAAAAAATTAGCTGGGTGTGGCGGCACCCACCTGTAGTCCCAGCTACTCAGGAGGCTAAGGCAGAAGAAAGGAATTGCCTGAACCCAGGAGGTCGAGGCTACAGTGAGCTGTGATGGGACCACTGCACTCTAGCCTGAGCGACAGAGTGAGAACCAGACTTAAAAATATATATATTAAATAAAAGCTACAGAGGTGAATTGGTTGTGGCCTGGGGCTAGGGTAGGGAGGGGAGCTTTTGCAAAAGCAACATAAAGCAGCTTAAGAATGGAGTAAGAGACTGTGATATGTTAATGATTGAGGTGTTACAAGACTGCATTTAATTTCCAAGACGTATCAAAATAACACTTAAAGTGGATGAATTTTATTTTATGCAAACAATATCTTATTTTAAAAATGAAAGAAACAGCGGGGCTCAGTGTCTCAGCCTGTAATCCCAGCACTTTGGGAGGCCGAGGCAACTGGATTGCCTGAGCCTGTGGGTTCGAGACCAGCCTAGGCAACTTGGCAAGATCTCGTCTCTACAGTAGATCAAAACTTAGCCATGTTAGCACGTGCCCATAGTTCCAGCTACTTGGAAGACTGAGGCAGGAGGATTGCCAGAGTCCAGTGGGTGGCCATGAGCGTGCCACTGCACTCCAACCTGGGCAACAGAGTATGACTCCAACTCAAAATAAATAAATAAATAAAAGCAGCATAGGAGTAGGCTTGCAAAAAATAAGAAAAGAACCATTCACATTCCATAACACCATGGATATAAATTAAAAATACGTGCTGAACACATTCCATAACACCATGGATATAAATTAAAAATACGTGCACACAAAAACAACGCACAATTTGTAAGAACATGTATTCTTTGTAGATTCTGGATATTAGTTATTTGTCCAATGCATAGTTTGCGAATATCTTCTCCCATTCTGTAGGTTGCCTATTTGCTCTATTGATTATTTATTTTGCTGTGCAGAAATTTTTTAGTTTAAATCCCACTGATTTATTTTTTTTCTGTTGCATTTGCTTTTGGGGTTTTTGCCATAAATTCTTTGCCTTAGCCAATGCCCAGAAGAGTTTTCCTTAGATTTACTTCTAGGATTTTTATGGTTTGAGGTCTGACATTTAAGTCTTTAATCCATCTTGAGTTAACTTTTGTATATGGGGAGACATAGGGGTCACACTTCATCTTTCTGAATATGGCTATACAATTTCCCCAACACTATTCTGTAAGAACATATCATGATAAAAATATCTACAACACTGTGAATGTACTAAATGCCACTGAATTATCCACTTCCAACGTCTAATTTTATGGTTTGTGAATTTCATCTGTTTTTTTTTAATTGGAGTCTTACTCCATCACCCAGGTTGAGTGAAGTGACACGCTCATGGCCACTTCAGCCTCAACCTGCTGGACTCAGGCGATCTTCCCACCTCAGCCTTCCAAGTAGTTGGAACTACAGGCGCATGCTACCAAGTCCAGCTTATATTTTGATTTATTGTAGAGACGAGGCTCACCAAGTTGCCCAGGCTGGTCTCGAACCCCTGAGCTCAGACAGTCCTCTCACCTCCATCTCCCAAGGTGCTGGGATTACAGGCTTGAGCCACCACGCCCAGCCTGTGAATTTCATCTTCATAAAATAAAAAGCTATGGAATAATAAATACAACAGCAGAAGATATCTGGTATAAAAGATAAATATTAAAATTAAAGATAATAGCAGAGGACACAGTCACAAAGATACTAGCAAAAGGTACACAGTAATAAAAACAATAGCAAAGGATATGCAATAACAAAGATAACAGCACAATGATAAAGATAATAGCAGAAAGGAATGAGGTTTAAGGGGAATAAAATACATAAACAAAACTAAGAGGGATCTTCTCCAAATCCCTAATGATCAAGTACCATTTCAACTCAGTCCCATCTCCCCACCTGAGGATCAAGAACTATCCAAATTAATCGGTTTTTAATTTTTTTTAGATTGGAAAATATAGTTGATTTAGAACATAAATTGGAGAAAGAGAGAAGATTCCCCTTCCCAAGGTAGCGGAGGGGGCCAAAGCTCAGAAAAACATAGCCATAGCTTAAAGAGCACATGACTTGGCCATTGCTTAACAAAACAATGGTGAGAAAGTAAATTAGAAAGAGAGAGGAGATTCACCTCCCCAAGGTAGGGGAAGGGGCCAAAACTAGGAAACATGGCGACCATAGCTCAAAGAGCCAAGTGGACACGCCGGAGTTTAACACAGCAATGGCCATTAATCAGCTTTTTAAAATAAAATTTAAAAAACACTGACTTCACAGGGCTGTTGGTGAGACAGGTCATTCAGTGCAGGTTAGATATAGATAAGTTTCTCGTAGGCGGTTTAAATTAAAATCGGGTAAGCGTTCAGACATCTTTCTTATGAGTACATGGCCTTCACCAACCAGGCGCGCCAGACCCGACTACCTTGCAGGCTGAAATGTGGATCTACCAGTGCAGGAAATCACAGAAACGATAGGGAATTACCCAAAACACAGACATGATGTTCTAAGAAAGGCCCAAATTTAGTCAGGCCATAGCTCTCATTATTGAGACAGTTCTTGTGACCTTAGAAGGTGGAGAGAAGCTCATCAGAACTCGTGACCAGACACCGGCAGCCCACCCCTCTCAGCTCATGGTTTGCTTGATGATCATTGTAAAAACATATAAAGCTTCTTGTCAAAAGCAAGCACATGTCCTCTCTCTTAAGACGCCCATGCCCTTTGGGCATGTCTCTTTTTTCCTAATAAATTCTGTCTTGAGCTATGGGGGTGGAAACTGGACGACGACTTGCTCTGAAATTCTTTTCTGCGGTGAAGTCAAAAGAACTCACGGAGCAACACACTGCACCCCACCCGGCATCCTCTCAAGGATTAAATGAGCTCCTATGTGGAAAGCTGTCAGAAGAGCAGCTTGCACACACTGAGTGCTTAATAAGTGGTAGCTGTCATCATGATCATTAATGTTGTTGTTCTAATTATCGATGTCATTGTTATGAGGCCCTGTCTCCAAGGTCCCAGTGCCTTGACGGACAGCTAGGGATTTGGGAGAGTAGGCGGCGGCCGCCGGATCCTTCCCATGGAACAGAAAATAATGACATAGCTGGGTTGGAGACTTTGGCTACCAACAACACCTGCATTCAGGAAGGCTGGCCAGGTGGTGAGCTGCGAGCGCCGCCCTCCCTCCTCTCTCTCCTGGGATTTCTCAGTCACCTGGCCTGTCTTCCTGTTTTCCGCCTAGGAGAATTTTAATAACAATAGAAGCTTGTGCTGGAAGGAATTTGGAGGGCTTGGAAAGGAGAGAGAAAAGCAAGAGAGGGGAGTCTAGGCTGGCTTTGTCAGAGGGCTAACCATGCTTCTTGGGATTTGGCCAACCCAGACCCGCAGTGGAAATTGGAAGCCTTTTTATTCCATTCTCCCAAGGCCCCAGTTGGGTGAAATGTCATCCTCCAGTTTTACAGAAGTGAAAACCTAGACTACGGAAAATTCACTAGTGAATTTAATTTAACCCTACCCAGGTGGACGGAGACACATCTTTCTTTTTTTTTTTTTTTTAATTGAGGTCTCCATTGCCCAAGCTGGAGTGCAGTGGCAAGATCACGGCTCACCGCAACCTCAACCTCCTGGACTGAGGCAGTCCTTCTGCCACAGCCTCCTAAGTAGGTGAGACTACAGGTGTGCACCACCCACCTGGCTAATTATTTTATTATTTGTAGAGATGAGGTCTTGCTATGTTGCCCAGGCTGGTCTGAAACTCCTGGGCTAAAGTGATCCTCCTGTCTCGACCTCCCAAAGTACCAGGATAACAAGTGTGAGCCACTGCATCCAGCTGAGACATATCCTTGACATCTCCAGGGACTTCACCTCTGAAGGGTCCAGACCAAGCTTGGTCACTGCCCCCACCGTGAGTCTTTGTGGAAGGGACTTGTTTGGGCTTGGCTGGCTGGTGGGGGAGTGGGGATAGAAGCTCAAATTTTCATTCTAAGGGGATAAGTGATCCCATGACCGAAGCAGACAACGTGTAGGAGCACTGAGAAGGAAAGAAACCCTGGTCAGACTTTTTGGAGGAGGGGACACTGGGTTGAATCTTGAAGGATGATGCTGTGGCCATCCCACAGAATCAGGACGGGGAACACTATTTAAAGTTTAGTTCAGATGACAGTCGGGTGCGGTGGCTCATGCCTATAATCCCAGCACTTTGGGAGGCCAAGGCAGGAGGATCACTTGAGGCTAGGAGTTCAAGACCAGCCTGAGCAACAAAGTGAGTCTCCCATCTCCACATGGGCCTGGTGGTACAGCCTGTAGTCCCAGCTACTCAGGAGGCTGAGGCAGGAGGATTACCTGAGCCCAAGAGGTTGAGACTGTGGTGAGCTGTGGGATCATGCCACTGCACTCCAGCCTGGGCAACAGAGTGAGACGCCAACTCATAAGTAAATAAGTAAAGTTTAGTCTAGATGTCAAGACTGATGGCCTCACACACTCACCAAAGGATCTGTCGTGCCTCTGTGAGGTGACCACACAGCTGGCGCTGTAAACACAGGTTTAGGCAATGACCACCAGCACCACCACCACCAGGGGCTTTGTCCTCTCACCTTGTTGCTCACTGGCCCTGCTGCCTGTGTGTGGGCATGCTCTTTAAACCCGCAGGCTCAGGCAATCCACTCGCCTCAGCTCCCAAAGTGCTGGGATTACAGGCTGAGCCACCCAGCCCGGCCAGGAGTTTCAATAGTTGGTGTTTAGGAACAAGAGTATGAGATTGAGGCCGGGCGTGGTGGCTCATGCCTGTAATCTCAGCACTATGAGAGGCCAAGGTGGGAGAATCCCTTGAGCCTAAGAGTTTGAGACCAGCCCGGGCAACATAGTGAGACACCATTGCTATAAAAAAATAAAATTAAGCCGGGCTCAGTGGCTCAGCCTGTAATCCCGCGCCTTTGGGAGGCTGAGGTGAGTGGATTGCCTGAGCCCGTGGGTTCGAGACCCGCCTGGGCAATTTGGCGAGATGTCATCTCTACAATAAATCAAAAAATTAGCCGGGCGTGGCCGCACGCCTATTATTCCAGCTACTTGAAAGGCTGAGGCGGAAGGATGGTCGGAGCCCATCAGGTCGAGGCTGCAGTGGCCGGGAGCGGCCACTGCACTCCAGTCTGGGCGACAGAGTGAGACTCCAACTCAAGAAAAAATAATAAATAAATAAATAAATAAAATTAACTGGGTGTCGTGGTGCATACCTGTAGTCCCAGCTACTCGGGAGGCCGAGGTGGAAGGATCGTCTGGGTCCAAGAGGCTGAGTGCCGCTGCACTCCAACCTGGGCAACAGAGTGAGAGCCTGACTCAAAAAACAAGCATAAAACAAATATACAAAAGAACAAGATACGGAATTTCAGTTAGACAGGAAGAATAAGTACACGGGGTCTATTATCCAACAGAGTGTCTATAGTCAATAACAACATATTGGCTGGCCTCGGTGGCTCAGCCTGCAATCCCAGCAATTTGAGTGGCCGAGGTGAGTGAATTGCCTGAGTCTGCAGGTTCGAGAACAGCCCTCGCAACTTGGTAAGACTTCATCTCTACAATAAATAAAAAACTGGCCAGGTGTGGTAGCACGCGCCTATAGTTCCGGCTACTTGGAAGGCTGAAGCGGAAGGATCGCCGGAGCCTAGCAGGTCAACACTGGGGTGGCTGTGAGCATGCCACTGCACTCCAGTCTGGGCTATGGAGTGAGACTCCACCTCAAAATAAAACAAAACAAAACAACATATTATATACAGTTATCCTCCCTTTTCCGTGGTTTTGCTTTCTGCAGTTTCTGTTACCTGTGGTAAACCACAGTCCAAAATCAGATGAGTACAGTACAGTACAATAAGACATTTGAGAGAGAGAGACAGACCACACTCACACAATTTTATTACAGCATTTTGTTATAATTGCTCTATTTAATTATTGCTAGTCATTGTGGTTAATCTCTTACTATGCCTAGTTCATACATTTAATTTTATCATAGGTCTCCACTGGGGTCTTGGAATGTAACCCCTGTGAACAAGAGAGGACTCTTGTACCTGAAATTTGCTAAGAAAGTAGATTTTAAGTGTTCTCACCACACAAAAAAAAAATGATAAGAATGTGAGGTGATGGCCTGGCTAGGTGGCTCAGCCTATAATCCCAGCACTCTGGGAAGCCGAGGCGAGAGAACTGCCTAAACCCGTGGGTTTGAGCCCGGCCAACTTGGTGAGACCTCGTCTCTACAATAATTCAATAATTGGCTGGGCATGGCAGCGTGTGCCTGTGGTTCCAGCTCCTTGGAAGGC
Organism: Carlito syrichta; assembly: GCF_000164805.1. Lineage (NCBI taxonomy): Eukaryota > Metazoa > Chordata > Mammalia > Primates > Tarsiidae > Carlito > Carlito syrichta. The sequence continues at coordinate 264,811 of NW_007258965.1, read as the reverse complement.
TGAGACGGAAGGATCTCCGGAGCCCAGTAAGCAGGTCGACCAAAACATCCTGTACTCATTAAGGTCTCCATACCCAATATTACTGAAATTACATCTTTTGTTTTGTTTTGTTTTGTTTTGTTTAGAGACAGAGTCTCATCCTGCCACCCAGACTGGAGTGCAGTAGTGTAATCATCAAGCAATCCTCTCACTGCAGCCTCCTGAGTAGCTGGGACTACAGGCATGTGCTACCACGCCCAGCTATTTTCTTCTTTTTTTTTTTTTTTTTTTGTAGAGACGAGGTCTCACTATGTTGCCCAGGCTAGTCTCAAACTTCTGGGCTCAAGCAATTCTCCCGCCTCGGCCTCCCAAAGCTCTGGGATTACATACATGAGCCATCGTGCCCGGCCAACACCCTCATTTTTTAAAACATTGGTGGAGGGAGGAAAGGCCTAGTCATGAAAGAGGCCAGGAAGGGAAGCCAGAAATGCAGGAAGGAAATCGGAATTGCGTGGTGCCCTGGAAGCTGGGACAGGAGTCAGTTTCAAGGAGGGAACACCCGGCTGAACGCTGCTGAGAAGTCAAGTAAGGCAAGGACAGAGAGGTGGTCCCTGGATTGGGCGACACAGAAGTCTGTGGACACCCCAGGAAGAATGAATGAATGAATGAATGAATAGGACAAAAATAGAATGTGAGAGAAAGAAGTAAATGTGGAGACAGAACAATAACAAGTAATCACTGGTATTTCTTTACATCTCAGGGAGAAAAAGATTGTATCATCTAAGTGGGCTTTGCAAATTCCTTCTCACAGAAATTAAACTGGTAAGAGCCATTTTGATGGTGTCTACACTTAACCACCTAGTATTCTCATTCGTGTTCGGTTGTCTTGTTTGATGTTCCCAGAGGAAGCAATATACAGCTCTCTCTCTCTATATATATATATATCCTCCTGGCCCCATTTTTCAAATGAGCAAATTGAGATTAGAAATAGAGCGTGAGCTGGGCTTGGTGACTCAGCCTGTAATCCCGCGCCTTGGTAGACTGAGGTGAATGGATTGCCTGAGCCTGCGGGTTCGAGACCCGCCTGGGCAACTTGGCGAGATCTCATCTCTACAATAAATCAAAAAATTAGCTGGGTGTGGTAGCGCGCGCCTGTAGTTCCAGCTACTTGGAAGGCTGAGGCTGAGCCCAGCAGGTTGAAGCTGCGGTGGCCGCGAGAGTGCCACTGCACTCCAGTCTGGGCAACAGAGTGAGACTCCAAATCAAAAAAAAAAGAAAAGAAATAGAATGTGGCTGGATGGCCCCAGTGTATCATCAGATGAGCTAAAGTTTCAGGCCGGGTCCCAGGAGCTATCTTCTTTTTGTTATTGTTGTTTTTTGAGTAGGGAGCTCACTCTGTCAGTCAGGCTGGAGTGCAGTGGCATGATCACAACTCACCATAGCCTCAACCTCCGGGACTCAGGCAATCCCTCCACTTCAGCCTCTCCCGAGCAGCTGGGACTGCGGGTGTGCGCCACCACACCTGGCTAATTTTTTGATTTTTTGGTAGAGAGGAAGTCTTGCTATGTTACCCTGGCTGGTCTCGAACTCCTGGGCTCAAGCAATCCTCCAGCCTTGGCCTCCCAGAGTGCTGGGATTACAGGAGTGAGCCACAGTGTCAGGCCTGTATGGTAATTTTCAATTTGCATGAACGCCCCTTAAAATTAGAGACCCTGTTTTATTTTTTGTATTCCATTTTATTGGATGTAAATTGCATCTCAGTGCCCCTGAGTCCCCAAAACTCCATTTAAAAAGGAAGGGTTGAGTCAGGTAAGAGCAAATCAAAAGCTGAAGTTCTGTGGTTCTGAAAACAGACATAAAAAAGAAAGATCCGAGACCCAAAGAGAAAATTAAGGACCAGAAGACAAACATGATGGGGTGGGGGTCCCTTCTCCCATGTTTCTTTTTGGTGTTAACACTCTCTCTGACTGCCTTTCTCTTGGTCTATTTCTCAGTCTACCTTTCTCTGAGTCTCGTTGCCTTTTTGTTCTCCCTCTCTCTCCCTCCATCTTTCTTCCCACCTTTCTATCCTTCCTTTCCTCCCAGACAAAGCAAAACCTCAGATAAACAACATAGATTTCTCTTCTTATCCTCTCTCTCTCTCTGTCTCTCTGTCATTTGTCATTTCCAATGTCTCTTTCTTTCTCTTTCACTTTACAAAGAAAACCCGTCATGGGATCAAGTAAAGCCACTTCATATAAGATGTGTGCTTCTTCTTCTTCTTCTTCTTTTTTTTTTTGAGTTGGAGTCTCACTCTGTCACCCAGACTGGAGTGCAGTGGCACACTTCCAGCCACTGCAGCCTCAACCTGCTGGACTCCGGCGATCCTTCCACCTCAGCCTTCCAAGTAGCCGGAACTACAGGTGCGCGCTACCATGCCTGGTTAATTTTTTATTTATTGTAGAGACGAGGTCTCGCCAAGTTGCTCAGGTGGGTCTCGAACCCGCAGGCTCAGGCATTCCACTCGCCTCAGCCTCCCAAAGTGCTGGGATTACAGGCTGAGTCACCGATTCCGGCCGATCTGTGCTTCTTGAAGCAGTCAGGGTGAGAGTCTTCTCAGGTGATCAGAGTTGACCATATATTTTAAAAATTTAATAAATGCAGTCACCAGGGGTGTTGCAAAAAAAAACCAACAAAGAATAAATAAACAATTTTTAAAAATTCAGTTTGAATCAGTCTTCTGCAGAATCCAGCTCAGAAACTCTTCCATCTCTCCCGGTGACGTGTTCTGAATCTGCTCCTTCCTCTCTTCTTTTTCCGGGACTCCCTCTGTGCTTGGTCTTCCTGCCCCTCACATTCACTCTCCTGTTCTCACAGCCTCCCCTTCCTCCTGCCCCTGCCCTGTACCGCATGGGGACAGGCCCCAGGTGTCTGCGGCGTCCCCACCCTCCTTCGTTCATCACCAGTCACTGGAGTTGGGATTAGAACTCACCTCCCCAGTCACCTTGAGTCATCTGTCCCAGGGCTGCCAGCTGACTTGGAGAGGAGACAGGGAGTGAGGCTGGGTCTTCCCGCTCTGGGTCCCTTCCTCCCTCCCTGCTCCATTTAGCTATGCAGCCCAATTAAGTGTGATTAACTGAGGACAGTTTCTGCTGCATTAGAGAACGCCCCACCCTCGTCTTCCTCATCCCCTTCCCTCAACACGGAAATCAGAAGGGCTGGAACAAAGGAGTTATAGAGCTTTGTCAGTGGCCAGTCTGGGGTGACAGAAGGAAGGAAGGGGACGGGTTGGGCAACATGACAGGTGGCTGAGGAGCCAGGTGGAGAGTGGGAGCGCTGCCTGGCAGGGTAGCCGCCGGATGAGAGGGCAGGCAGGTAGGTGGACGGAGAGGTAGCAGAGAGACAGACAGGCTGGACCGGTGACAGCCACGTAGAGGACCTGGCAGGCAGAGACAAAGGGAGACGAGGGCCGAGATCTCCAGCGAGGGGGTCTCTCAGGGCATCCCCTCGGTGATTGGCAAAAAGAAGAGGAGAGGGCAGAAGAGGGGCCCCAGGAGAGGGCGATCTCTGAGACCTCCCCCTTCATCCCCCCCAGGACCCGGAGGAGGCCCACCATGGGGCCCTGCATTCTTTTGCTCCTGTGTGTTCTCGGTGAGTTCTCCTGGGCAGAGAGAGGGAGGGACAGTGGCTGGGTCCCCACCTCCCATCTCAGCTCTGGCCCAAGCCTAGCATTGAGGAGTTGGGGGCTTACTCTGTGCCTCGATTTACCTCCAGTTCTTGAGACACTGCTTACCTCTCTGTGCTGTATCTTTGGATCCATCTCTCCTTCTGACTCTCTCCAAATCTCTCTCCCTCTTTTTTTTTTAAGTCAGGGTCTCACTCTGTCACCCAGACTGAAGTGCAGTGGCACAATCACGGCTCACCGCAACCTCAACCTCCTGGGCGCAGGCAATCTTACAGGCTCAGCCTCCCGAGTAGCTAGGACGACAGGCATGTAACACCATGCTTGTCTAATTTTTTATTTTTTTGAAAATACGAGGTCTCACTATGTTATCCAGCCTGGTCTTGAACTTCTGGGCTCAAGCCATCCTCCAGCCTTGGCCTCCCAAAGTGCTAGGATTACAGGCATGAGCCACCACACCTGGCCATATTTCTCTGCTACCTTTAAGCATCTTTCTCTCTGGTTCTCTTTGGTGTTTCACTGTCTTTCTTCTATCACTAGTCTGTTTCTCTCTCTCTCTCTCTCTCTCTCTCTCTCTGTCTCTTTCTTTCTCCTGCCTGTTTCTGTGCCTCTGTCTCTGTGTCTCTCCACCTCTGTATCTGTCTTCCTCTCTCTGACCCATGCTCCTGTCCCCAGGCCTCAGCAGGGCAACCATACCGAAGATTGTCAATGGCACCGAGTGTCAGCGTAACTCACAGCCTTGGCAGGTGGGGCTGTTTGAGGGTACCAACCTGCGCTGTGGGGGTGTCCTCATTGACCGCAGGTGGGTCCTCACAGCTGCTCACTGCAGCGGCAGGTAAGCCCCGGTCTAAATTCCTTCCTGGGGTCAGCGAAGGGGGTGGTTATGGGGAGGCAAGTGCTGGGGGTAGGATCACACAGCACAGGAAGGTAGTGCCAAGGGGTAAGAAGCTGGTCCTGCAACAAGAGAGTCTGAGGTTAGAAAAGCAGTAGCACTTCCTCAACAGTGGGTCTGAGGTGGGGCCGGGTGGGGTGAGATGTGGTGGGAAGGGCCAGGGAGAGTCCTGGAACCTGCCCGTGTGCCCCCTCCCATTCCTACGTGCCCCTTTTCTTTCCTATATGACATCTGCCACTAGCACCAGCTATTCCCTGTCCCAGTCTGGGCCGTGGGACCATGCCTGACACAAACTCTGTGCAATCTCAGGGATTCTACCCAGCACCTCTCTGGGCTGTTGTAATCTCTTTGTGAAATGAGAGATTTGGTTTGCTTGGATCTAATTTTTTGTGAATGGAAGTTCAGAGGCAAAGGGACAGAGAGACCCAGGGACCAGGAGAGCCAAGGACAGCATGAAGGGAAGCCATCTGCATCCACTTGTCTGTTCAGTCAGCAGTGCTGACAATGTGCCAGGTGTGGGGATTCACTGGTAGACAAGGCACAGTGGTGCTCCCCAGATGAGAAAATCAGAGACAGGTCAGGCGTGGGGGCAGGGGGGCTCACACCTGCAATCCCAGCATTTTGGAAGGCTGAGGCGGGAGGATCTCTTGAGCCCAGGCGCTCGAGACCAGCCTGGGCAACATAGTGAGAATTCATCTCTACAAAACAACAAAATAAAATAATTAGCCAGGCGTGGTGGCACGCGCCTGTAGTCCAGCTATTTAGGAGGCTGAGACAGGAAGATCGCCTGAGCCCAGGAGGTTGAGGCTTCGTTGAGCCATGATGGTGCCATGGCACTCCAGCCTGGGTGACAGAGTGAGACCCTGACTCGAAAGAGACACAGGTGTACGGTATGGGAGAGGCAACAGAGTGAACATCCCAAATGAAAAGATGGTGATTGGCCAGGCTTGGTGGCTCAGCCTGTAATCCCAGCACTTTGGGAGGCCGAAGTGAGTGGATTACCTGAGCCTGCAGGTTTGAAACTAGCCTGGGCAACTTGGCAAGACCTCATCTCTACAATAAATTTTAAAAATAGCCAGGCGTGGTAGCGTGCGCCAGTAGTTCTGGCTATTTGGAAGGCTGAGGCAGAAGGATCGCTGGAACCCAGCAGGTCGACGCTGGGGTGTCCTGAGCATGCCATGGCACTCCAGCTTGGATTACAGAGTGAGACTCTGACTCAAAAAAAAAAAAAAAAAAACGCCAGGCTCGGTGGCTCAGCCTGTAATCCCAGCACTTTGGGAGGCTGGGGCAAGAGGATTGCCTGAGCCCGCGGATTTGAGACAAGCCTGGGCAACTTGGTGAGACCTTGTCTCTACAATAAAGCAAAAATCAGCTGGGCATGGTAACGCACATTTGTAGTTCTCACTACTTGGAAGGCTGAGGCAGAAGGATCTCTGGAGCCCAGCAGGTTGATGCTGGGTGGTCATGAGTGTGCCACTGCACTCCAGCCTAGACAATGGAGTGAGACTCTGAAAAAAAAAGAAAAAGAAAAGATGATGATGACAGCGATAGAATCTAGGAAACTGTAAAGAGAGACACAGGGAATGAGAGGAGGCAGGAGGGCTGGGAGTGCCGGTGCAGGGGATGCTGGGGCCGCCTGCCTGCCACCCGCTGAGACACCGCCACCCTCAGCAGGTACTGGGTGCGCCTGGGGGAGCACAGCCTCCGCCATCTGGACTGGACGGAGCAGATCCGACGCAGCCGCTTCTCGGTGACCCACCCCGGCTACCAGGGAGCCCGGCGGAACCATGACCACGACCTCCGGCTTCTGCGGCTGGGCCTGCCCGTCCGCTTGACCCGCAGCGTCCAGCCTCTGCCGCTGCCCAGCACATGTGCCACCACCGGCACCCAGTGCCACATCTCGGGTTGGGGCACCACCAACCGACCATGGAGTAAGGGGGCCCTGGGGCCAGGGGTCAGGATGGGTAAAATCCTGGGACGTGGGGTGAGAGGTCAAGAGTCATGACACCTCGGAGGAAGGATGGGTAAAGGGATAGAGTGTGGAATCAAACATCAGGACTGTGGTTTAGGGTCAGAGGTCATAGTGAATTGGGGTCTTGGGAATCAAGGAGGTTAAGAGATTCGGTATGGAATACTGGGTATGGAGTATTGGGTATCGGGTATGGATCAGGGATGCGGTGGGAGGTCAGAGTGCAAAGGAGTCATCAGACTAGGGCAAACGGCACATATGCGAGGGGGACCCAAAAACCTGGAATGTATTTACACATTGTGTATTTATTCTAATGTGTTCAAACTACAGTCACCTTCCAAGTCCTCTCCATTTGATGCAATACACCTATCGAGATGCTTTTTTTTTTCCTGAGTTGGAGTCTCACTCCATAGCCCAGGTTGAAGTACAGTGGCACACTCACGGCCACCCCAGTGTTGGCCTGCTGGGCTCAGGTGATCCTTCCGCCTCAGCCTTCCAAATAGCCGGAACTACAGGCATGTGCTATTGTAGAGGCGAGGTGTTTCCAAGTTGCCCAGGTTAGTCTCAAACCCCCGGACTCAGGCAATCCTCTCGCCTCGGCCTCCCAAAGTGCTGGGATTACAGGCTTGAGCCACCGTGCCCAGTCGAGATGCTTTTTCCACTGCTCAAAACAGTTTTTGAACTCGTCCAGTCTGATGCCTTTTAGTGCTTCTGCCATTTTTTGTTTTACCGCTCTCACATGGGTAAAATGTTTCCCTCTGAGGACATCCTTCATCTGGGAAAACAACCAAAAAATCACCCAGGGTGGGATCAGGTGAATAGGGAGGGTAGGACAGGGGGAGTCATGCTGTTTGGGGTAAAAAACTTCTGAACACTCAGCATGGTGTGGGCAGTTGTGCTCGTAAATCACCCATCATGAAATAGGCAAACACACTGAAGGAATCTCCAAAAAAAATGCATTAAAGTCGAACACATCCTCTCACAACAGTGCTAGCTGGTTCACTGATGCCAGTGAGCTCCCAGAACACTTACCTAGTGTGGGAAGCCTGTACTCCAAGGGGCCTGCCCTCCAAAAGATAATTCCAATTCTTTCTGGGTCCCCCCCTGATAAATATAAAAAGGAACTGGGCATCCTGGGTCACTGGCTCCGGGGTTAGAGGTCACTGCAAAGTTGAGGTCATGGGATCCAGGTGTTGCATAATCTGGTCAGAATCTGAGGATGGAAATGGGGATTCTCACAGGGAACATATATCTGAGGCTGGAAGTCCTAGGGTTTGGGGTGTGAGGCCAGAGGTTTGGGATCACAGAGCCTGGGGTCAAATAAACTAGGATCAGAGGACACTTTGGAGTTGGGAGCAATGAAGTGAAGGTTTAGAGGATGCAGAGCTGAGATTGGAGGTGAAGGTGAAGACAAGGACATGAGGTCAGGAGACAGAAGACCTGAAGTCAAGCTGGGATCATCAGGTCATAGATAGAAGGTCAAAGGTCACAGCCTCTGGGCTAGAAGGAGAAAGTAAGATCTAGATTAATTGTATCTGGGGTGGGAGAGATGAAAAGGGTCTTGAGTTAATAATGACTCTCAAAGTCCAAGGTCAAGGGGACTGAGCTGGGCCAATGACCTAGGGTCATGAGTCACTAGGAAACTGAGTCATACATCTGAAACGTAGAAATTTTAGGATTGTAGTACAGGTTGGTGGGAGGCAGGAGACTGACTTGGATTGGAAGGAGGGATGTGGCCTTAAAGTGGGGAGGTCTGGGAGACTCCACGGCACCCATCTTCCATCCCCAGATCCGTTCCCAGACCTGCTCCAGTGCCTCAACCTCTCCATCATCTCTGATGCGGCCTGCCATGCCGTGTACCCCGGAAGGATCACGGAAAACATGGTGTGCGCCGGTGGCGTGGCCGGGGAGGATGCCTGCCAGGTGAGCCAGTGCAGGCGATGGTCGGCTGGTCACCCAGGACAGGAAGGGAAGGGAAGGGGAGGAACTGGAAGCAGGGAGGGCAGTGATGGGAGATGAGTCGGGGAACAGAGAGGGAAAGATGGGGCAGGGGGCACAGAGAGAGGGCACAGAAAAGATGGGGAGAGGGAAAGGGGTAGCAGAGAACATGTCAGGATTCGGAGCAATCTTTTCCATGCCATCCTCCAGTGATCTGAGGATGGAGTGAAGGACAGGGCCCCAGTCATTGTCCTTGAAAGAACTCTCTACCCTTTATGGAGCCCCACCTTCCTCCCTGGAACTGGTCATAGGTGATGGTGCTATCTCCCCTCATTGGTCAGGGCCCAGTCATTGTCCTTGAAAGAATCCTCTATTCTTTATGGAATCCCATGTGTGTGTGTGTGTGTGTGTGTGTGTGTGTGTGTGTGTGTGTGTCTCGCCCCCCCCATCTTCCCTTGTTCCCTTAGGGTTGGTCATTGGTAAAGGTCTTCTCTCTTCCCTCATCGGTTAGGGTCTCAGTCCTTGTCCTTGAGAGAACTCTCTGCCCTCTGTGGAGTCCCGCCCTCCTCCCCCGGGATTGGTCATTGGAGAGGGTGCTCTCTCCTTTCGTTGGTCAGGGCCCCAGTCATTGTCTTCTGAATTCTCTACCCTTATGGAGTCCTGTCCTTCTCCCCTGGGATTGGTCATTGGTGATGGTGCTTTTCTCCCTCGTTGGTCAGGGCCCCAGTCATTTGAGCAAATTCTCTACCCTCTATGGAGTCCTGCCCTCCTTCCCTGGGATTGGTCATTAGTGATGTTGCTCTCTCCACTCATTGGTCAGGGCCCAAGTCCTTGTCCTTGAGAGACTGTCCTAACCTTTATGGAGTCCTGCCCTCCTCCCTTGGGATTGGTCATTGGTGATGGTGCTCTCTCCCCTCACTGGTCAAGTCTCCAGTCATGGTCCTTGAGCAAACTCTACCCTTTATGGAGTTCTGTCCTCCTCCCTTGGGATGAGCATCTAGGGACAGTGCTCTTTTCTATTGGTTCTGCATTGCCATTGTCCTGCCTGTTCTCTTTTCTTTGATGACCAGACTTGGAGTTACTGTCCTCAAGGCCCAGGAATGGGTTGGAAAGTTGGGGAGGAAAACGGGAACAGGATCTCTCCCTTTTTCAAACAGTAGTCTTCTCCTTCTCCCTTCTAGGGTGACTCTGGCGGCCCCTTGGTGTGTGGGGGAGTCCTTCAGGGTCTGGTGTCCTGGGGGTCCGTGGGGCCTTGTGGACAAAAGGACATCCCAGGAGTCTACACCAATGTTTGCAAGTATGTGGACTGGATCCAGATGGTCATGAGAAACAACTGAACTGCTTTCTCCACCTCCACCCCTCAACCTGGGGGCCACTCTGACCCTCAGAGCACCAATACCTCTTCCTTCCGTCACCACCCCCAGCTCCCAACTGGTCTGAGGAACTCCAATTCCTGCCAGCCCTTCAAGGACCAGTGACTGGGACAACAGGAGTGTGCAGCTGTTATAAATATCATATAACTGAAGGAGGGGCTATGTCTGTCTACTTAATGTCCCCCTGCTGGTTGAGACTGGAGGAGGGGCTGACTGATTTCTCTACCTGACAGGTGGAACAATAGCTCAGAGGTGAGCATCTTCCCTCGGGTCACACAGAAATGAAGTAGAAAAAGTTACATAGAGCAAATAAAAATAAGGGTCATTTTTTTCCATCTGATATGAGAGAAACAATGCCCAGAGCTTATAAGCTTTTCGAGGGCCCATGAAGGAACTGAGGGGGAAAAAGAAAATTGTTCACTCCAACATACTAAATGAAAACTGCAAAATTTATGACCATTTAGTCACATGTCCATAAAACCGAACAGTCTTTCTACTAGACAACTGCAACTGATTCTCCTGTAGTGAAATACACATTTTTTTTTTTTTGAGTTGGAGTCTCACTCTGTCGCCCAGACTGGAGCACAGTGGCCGCTCCTGGCCACTGCAGCCTCAACCTGCTGGGCTCCGGTGATCCTTCCACCTCAGCTTTCCGAATAGCCGGAATTACAGGCATGCACTACCACACCCGGCTGATTTTTTGATTTATTGTAGAGATGAGGTCTTGCCAAGTTGCCCAGGCGGGTCGCGAACCCGCGGCTCAGGCAATCCACTCACCTTGGCCTCCCAAAGCACGGAATTACAGGCTGAGCCACCAAGCCTGGCTTCACATTTTTTTAAAATTTAGGCTGTGGCTTTATTTTAGTGTAATTGTGAAGGCTGGGTGCGGTGGCTCATGCCTGTAATCCCAGCACTTTGGGAGGCTGAGATGGGTGGATCGCTTGATATCAGGAGTTTGAAGCCAGCCTGGGCAACATAGGGAGACCCTGTCTCTACCCAAAGTAAAAAAAAAGAAATTAGCTGGGCGTAGTGGTGCATGCCTATAGTCCCAGCTACTCAGGAGGCTGAAGCTGGAGTATTGGTTGCTTGAGCCCAGGAGGTCAAAGCTGCAGTGAGCTGTGAGCACACTACTGCACTCCATCCTGGATGACAGAGGAAGACCCTAATCCCCTTCCCCACAAAAATGTGATGAACCAAGGGTGGAGTGCAGCCTTGGAAAACAAGGATTTAAATGGTCCTGCCCACTCCCCAGGTTCAGTCTTCACCGCCTCTCCAGTAGGGTGGAAAGAGAATGTCTTCTCCCCAAATACACTGAATGGGAGCTGGAGGTGAGGGGGAGTGAGAGCTGACCCTAACAGCCCTCCGGAGGCCTGACTGCAGTCCCTCACCCAAGCAAGGTCATCACCCCCATCTCGCAGATGAAGAAACTGAGCCTCGCTGGGGTGGAGTCCTTGGCCCCACGTCATAGGGATAGTCCCAGTAGCAGGAAGAGGAAGAGCCAGGGTTTGAGGCCAGGGCTGGCTGCTGTGAGAACCCAGGCCCTACCCTTCCTGGCTCACATCTGGTCAGGGGAGAGAGGAAGGCCCAGGGAAGGGACCTAACTGAGCCGGCAAGTTGGGAGCAGTAGGGATCCGCAGAAGAGGAAGTTGAAGTGGCTGGAGGACTGGAAGTCATCCGGCCAAGGCCACAACAGTAAGTGCCACTGCCAGATCCAGATAGACACAGCAGAGGGGGCGGAGGAAAAGGTCAGCAGAAAAGTGAGGGCCTGGAGGAGCTGGGAGGGAGTGGGGCGCAGCCGAGGGCCGGGCTGCCTTTCCTGGCCTTGGCTCCCGCAGGCCCCAACCTGCCTCCCCCACCCTCCCATCCGGCCCCTTTCCCCCACCCCTTGGAAAGGAGCTAGGCGGGCCTGGGAAAGGTGGGGAGGAGGGGGGCCCACCGAGGGAGGAGCAGGAGGAGGAAGGGCAGGGAGACTGAGATGAGAGGGACGCAGGAAAGTCAGAGACACAGAGACAGGAGTCAGAGAAGGGGACCGGCAGAGCGAGACGGAGAGATGAGCCAAGATGGAGAAAGACAAACAGACTAGACGGACACCTAGGGACAGAAAGAGAAAAATCACACACACACACACACACACACAACTGCTGAAAGGCAGAGATAGACACAGTTTCAGAGAGACGGGGCGGGAACAGGAAGGACGCTGAGGGACGGAGGTGCACAGAGGAGAGGGGCTTGCTTAAGTGACACAGGCAAGCAGCGCCTGGGAGGCCCGGCCGGCGGGGAGGGCCCCCACGCACACCCCGCCCCCAGGGCGATAAGGCAGGGCTTGGAGGCCAGTCATCTGGGGCCCGCCCGGGCCACCCCCTGCCTGCCGGCCTGCCTGCTGCCTCTCGCTCCAATCCAGTCTGCCGCAGCGCGCCGCCGGCCCCCAGAGCCCCAGCCCCAGAGCCCGTGAGTCCAGGAGGGAAGGGACCAGCCCTCTCCAGACGTCTGCCGCCCCCACCCCTCGGAGGGCACCCTCCCCCCTCTGCCTCAGGACCCCTTTCTCCCTCTGCTCTGTCCTTGGTTTGGGTGGGAATCCCCTTCCTCTCTCTGCGGCTCTCACTGCTCTCACCTCCCACCGGCTGCCCCCAACCTCGGTGACCTTGGACCTGGGCCTAGGCAGCTGAGCCAGCCCTCTGCTCCCACCCCCGCTGGCCAGGGCAGCTGAGGTCGCTGGCCCTCCCCTTGACCAGCCCCGCCCAGCCCCATCCGGCTGCCATCTGGCTGTCCTTCGAAGGGGCAGGGGCTCAGCACCATGGGGCCAGACAGTGTCCTGCCTGAGCTCCCTGCTCCACCCCAAGCAGACTCCAAAGCCTCCTTGGCTAACCCTGCCCCTGGGATGATGGAAATGGGTGCCTCCCTGTCTCCTTCCACCCCAAACTGCCAAGGCCTGGCTGGGCTCAGGTGGGCAAAAACCTTCTCCAAAATGTGCCTGGGAGATCCCAGGGCCTACTGAAATGGGGCCAGCCCAGGTACTCCCTGCCCACCCGTGTCACCTCTGCAAACTTCTCTCCTCTCTGCGTCCCGTCTCTCTGAAGCTGCCCAGCAATTTCCACATCCTCCTTGGCATACCGGAAGCTTCTAACTGTGATCGGGGCCCTCCAAGACCACCCTGATCCCTAAGATTTATTTTAAGTGTCTGGAGGCCGGGGTGCTGTGAGAAAGAGGGGACTCCCCTAATCTTGTTTCTCCCAGGGATGGGAGAAGGAGGGAGTCAGAGCAGGTGAGGGAGAGAGGGGAGGGCATGCGCAAGCTGTGTAACCTGATGTGGCCCTACATCCCTCCTTGTTCCCAGAGGAACCTGGGGCCTGCCCTTCTCCCCTCAGGGCCATGAGGATTCTGCGATTAATCACCCTTGCTCTGGTGACAGGTACGATGGAGGGGGGGTTGGGGGGAAAAGGGCGGGGCCTCCCTCTGGAAGCTCCAGGGTCCCCAACCCTCTGTGTCTGACACTGACAGGACTTATATTCAAATTATAAGATAACCCATATGGCATAGTGAGGTGCTGGGTGCCCCTTCGGATATTCCCTTTGGATGCCAGGAGGAGGAGAAATCAAGGGGGTCCCAGGGGAGGGGCCAGGACAGCTGCTGGGGGCAGGGCAGGTCACTCAAAGAGCTCAGGACAGCAGTGACTGACCCGCCAGTATGGACGTATTTCCATCCTTCAATGCCTTGCCTGTCCACCCAGCGCTACTCCAGGCTAGGGTAGGAGGGTGTCCAGACCACCCGGCCCCTCTCCTTCTCCTCCTCACCTCTCCTTCCTGAGCGCCGGCCTTTACTCCCACCCTCTCCAGGGCACGTAGGGGGAGAAACCAGGATCATCAAGGGGTACGAATGCCAGCCTCACTCCCAGCCCTGGCAGGCGGCCCTGTTCCAGAAGACGCGGCTGCTCTGTGGGGCC
>NW_007258965.1:250454-250853 GCF_000164805.1 Carlito syrichta | reverse complement strand
CCCGCGCCGGCCCCCCCCACGTCTCTCCCTCCCTCTCCTCCACTGACCGCCATCTCGCCCCGCTCAGCCGCTACATCGTCCACCTGGGGGAGCACAACCTCCAGCGGCGAGATGGCTGCGAGCAGGTCCGGACGGCCACCGAGTCCTTCCCCCACCCCGGCTTCAACAACAGCCTCCCCAACAAGGACCACCGCAATGACATCATGCTGGTGAAGATGGTGGCGCCGGCCTTCGTCACCTGGGCCGTGCGCCCCCTCACCGTGTCCTCCCGCTGCGTCACCGCGGGCACCCGCTGCGTCATCTCCGGCTGGGGCAGCACGTCCAGCCCCCAGTGTAGGGGCTCGCAGCGGAACACGGCGGGGAGGGGGGGGCGGGACTGTGGAAGGACGCCGGGACCAG
>NW_007258965.1:245433-250009 GCF_000164805.1 Carlito syrichta | reverse complement strand
AGCTGGAACTACAGGCGCGCACTACCACGCCCGGCTAATTTTTTATTTATTGTAGAGACGTGGTGTCACCCAGTTGCCAGGGTGAGTCTCGAACCTACAGGCTCAGGCAATTCACTCGCCTTGGGCTCCCAAAGTGCTGGGATTACAGGCTGAGCCACCGAACCCGGCCTTATTTTTATTTTTTAATAGAGATAAGCGTCTCACAGTGTTGCCCAGGCTGATCTTGAACTCATTGGCTCAAGCAATCCTCCTGCCTCAGCCTCCCAAGGTGCTGGGATCACAGGCATGAGCCACCACAGCCGGCCAGCTTCACCTCTCTGAAGCTTGGTTTTCTTCTCTATAAAGTGAGAATAATCACACCCACCTAGATCATGGAGAGTAGGTAGCTGGCATGAGTTTACTCGACAGCGTTGCTGTTACAAGTGGAAAGAGGAGTTGGCTTTGAATTAGAAGAGCAGGGACTCTATGGGGGGGTCACAGTTAGCGCTGCAGGGGGAGGGGTGGGGGCTCACTCCCCCCTCCCCTGTGCTGTTTCCACAGTACACCTGCCCCACACCTTGCGATGTGCCAACATCTCCATCATCGAGCACAGGGAGTGTGAGAATGCCTACCCTGGCAATGTCACAGACACCATGGTGTGCGCCAGCGTTCAGGAAGAGGGCAAGGACTCCTGCCAGGTCAGAGGGCGGGACCTGGCCTTAGACCCCTTTCTCCACCTTGTCCCCGACCTGTTGACATCCATCCACGGTCTCATCCCCCATCCCGACCCCACCTCCCCCTGCAGCTCCCAACCCACTCCTTTCCAAGTTCCCATTTCTGACTCCAACACAAATTTTTTTTTTTGAGTTGGAGTCTCACTCCATCACCCAGACTGGAGTGCAGTGACACGCTCCCGGCCACTGCAGCCTCGACCTGCTGGGCTCCGGTGATCCTTCTGCCTCAGCCTTCCAAGTAGCCAGAACTACAGGCGCAAGCTACCACGCCCGGTTTATTTTTGATTTATTGTAGAGACAAGGTCTCGCCAAGTTGCCCAGGTGGGTCTCGAACCCGCAGGCTCAGGCAATTCTCTTGCCTCAGTCTCCCAAAGTACTGGGATTACAGGCTGAGCCACCAAGCCCGGCTCAACACAAACTTTGACCCTGCCCCCATGCCTACCCTACTTCCACCTCAACTGTCCCCAGACTTCTTTTCTTTTATTCTTTTTTTTTTTTTCTGAGTCAAAATCTCACTCTATCGCCCAGGCTGGAGTACACTGGAGATCCCAGCTTGCCGCAACCTTGACCTCCTAGGCTCAGACAATCCTCTGAGTAGCTGGGACTACAGACACACACCATGCCCAGCTAATTTTTTGATTTATTGTAGAGACGAGGTCTTGCTATGCCGCCCAGGCAGGTCTCCAGCTCAGGACTCTCAGAGTGCTGGGATTACAGGCATAAGCCACTATTCCCAGCCCCCAAACTTGTTTTCTAGCCTAAACTCATCCTTTTCCCCACCCATAATCCCACCCTCACCCCCAAGCGCACTCCCAACACCGTACCTCCTTCCCTAACTAACTCCATGACCCATTCTAACAGATGTTCTCTCTCCCGTGCCCAGGGGGACTCCGGGGGCCCTTTGGTCTGCAATGGGTCTCTTCAAGGCATCATCTCCTGGGGCCAGGACCCATGTGCTGTCACCAGAAAGCCCGGTGTTTACACAAAAGTCTGCAAATATGTGGACTGGATCCAGGAGACTATGAAGAGCAATTAGCCAGGACCCACACACCACGGCCCACAAGCTTCTATCTCAGCTCAGTGACCAGTTCCTGATCATTTCGCTGGCAAGATGTAACCAGGGCCTCTTGAACTTCCTTTGGGCTTCCCTGACGCTCCATAATCAACTTGGAAATTTGAACTCAATGACACCTGCATTCAAATTCCAGATCGGACTCACCCTATCTCTGGAAATGAAATTGCTGTGTCTCTGTTATGTCCCCAGCCTCAAAGACAGTTCCTGCATACATCACGGTTACAATAAACACCTGTGGAATGAGTGAGTCTATTGAGGGCTTTACTGTATGCCAGACCCTGGCTCAAGGGCTTTGAAATGCATCAACTCACTCAATCCTCACACAACCCTATCAGGTCGGTACTATTATTATACTCATTTTAAAAAATTTATTTGTGGCCGGGCTCGGTGGCTCAGCCTGTAATCCCAGCACTTTGGGAGGCTGAGGTGGATGGATTGCCTGAACCTGCGTGTTTGAGACCAGCTCAGGCAACTTGGTGAGACCTTGTCTCTACAATAAATAAAAAATTAACCGGGCATGGTAGTGCGCGCCTGTAGTTCTGGCTACTGGGAAGGCTGAGGTGGAAGGATCTCCACAGCTCAGCAGGTTGACGCTGGGTTAGCTGTGAGTGTGCCACTGCACTCCAGCCTAGAGTGAGACCCCAACAATAAAAAATTATTTATTGTAGAGACAGGGTCTTGCCAAGTTGCCCAAGCTAGTCTCAAACCCCTGGTCCTCTCGCCTCCGCCTCCCAAAGTGCTGGGATTATAAACATGAGCCACCACGCCTGGCTATTATACCCATTTTATAGATGAGGAAACTGAGGCACAGAGAAACAGAGCCACTTGCTCACAGTCACACAGCCTGCCAGTAGAAGAACAAAGATTTTAAGCAAGTTGGTCTCTAACAAGTGATACTGCCTTGACAAAGGCTCAGTTAGTTTCCTTATCTGTAAAATTATGCATGCATACTAAGACGAATACAATGGAGCTGTCATTGTTTTTGTTTTTCCAATAATAGGTAATTAGTTAATGGAGACTTACGCTGGCTAAAATAGTGCCACCAGTCACCTGTGGCTATCTAAACTAAAATTACGTAAAATCAGAAATGCAACGCCTCACTTTCAACATTTCAAACACTTGGTAGCCACAGGTGGCTGGTGGCTGCTGTTTGTCCATATAGAACATTTCTGCCATTGCAGAATGTCAGGACAGCAGCGAACTAGACAATCTCTGAAGATGCTCCGCAAATAATCCAGAGCCCAGGGTCCTTTCTGACAATCTGCTCCCCTTGCAGGGGAGGTGAGGAGTAAGAGTCCAGAGCTAGAACAAGGGCCTACTGGCTGTCAGGTGGACTTGCTGTGTGACCTCTGAGTCACTGCCCTCTCTGAGCCTCTGGTTCCTCACCTGAAATGAAGATGTTTGCCGAGGTGACGTCGATGCCCCTTGCAGCCTCGATTTGTGATTCATGGACCTGTGTGTCACCTGGGGACACATAGATGGCAGGAAGAGTGTGAGACGGTCACAGCCCTCCAACACAGAAGGGTTTGTCACTCTCTCTGGGACACACATAGATGGCAGGAAGAGTGTGAGACGGTCACAGCTCTCCAACACAGAAGGGTTTGTCACTCTCTCTGGGACACACATGAAGTCGTCCACTGCTACGTCCAGGGGTGTGGGCTCCAAACACAAGACGTCGTTGTGTGCCGCCCCCCCCCTCCCCCCGGCCTCCTGGTCATCATCTCCCTCACTGGCTCTGTTTCCTTCTTCCTGTTTCTGTGTCCTAGCCTTGGCATCTCTCTCTGGCTCTTTTGGCTTTGGTTTATCACAGTCTTTCTTTCCGAGTCAGTCTCAGTCTCTCCTACTCAATCCACTTTATCTCTCTGCCTCCTCCTCCTCTCTCTTCCGCATTCTGGCCTTTCTCACTTGGTTGGTCACTCACTCGCGGTTTACAACTTCCCATTTATTTCCTCCCTCTCAATCACGATCACAATCGTTTATCATCCCGCCCACTCCTGGGCTCCCTGGGGTCACGAAACCCTCTCCCACCACCTGGGCAGTCTTGGAAAAGGGACCTGGGGAATCCCCGTGGAATCCGGCGCCAAAAAGGGTGTTACGGGCACTGGGAGAAGCCTGCATCCCAGGGCTCCTCCCCAAGCAGGAATCTGGGACCCAGGTTGGGTGCCAGCCCCACCCACAGCATAATTAGGCAGAGGGAAACAGAGGGAGTGAATCCCCGGGGGGGAGGGTGGGGAAGCTTCCGGACTCTTCGGGGTTAAAAGGGAAGGTCCGGCCAGGGGTCCCTGGGCAGAGGATTCCGGCAGCCAAAGGGCACAGCAGAGGCACTTCAGGGTCCCCTCCCTCCTTCCTGTCGGCGACTCCTAGGTGAAGCGGGGTACACCCCACCCTGGTTGGGCGGATTTGCGAGAGGACGGGTAGGGACCCTCGGCCACGGGCAGGAGCCCTCTCTGAGCCTCAGTTTCTCCCCCAGCTGTGAGGTTGAGGGGGAAGAGGCTCCGGGCCCACGTGGGAGGGACGGTGAAAGCCCACGAGCAGCGTGGCTGGCAGCCAGGGTAGCCCGGGAAGGAGGGTGCCCCCCTCGGGCCGAGGGAGGACGAGAGGGCGCCGCAAGGGGCGTCATTAGGATAATTGCTCACATTAAGCCGATTCGTTCCCCGCCCCCTATCACTCCTCCCCCCCGCCACAGTTGTTGTCTACAGGTCAAACGGGGGCCGGGACGAGTGGGCACAGCGAGGCGAAGGTCTCTGACGGGGCATCGTTTTAACCCTCCCCTGCCCCCGGCCCAGGC
>NW_007258965.1:244935-245344 GCF_000164805.1 Carlito syrichta | reverse complement strand
GAGAGCGTGCTCTAGCGCCAACCCCGCGCGCCCCTCCTCCCCTAGTGACCCCAGCACCCGCCCAGCAATCCGAGCAGGGCCTGCCCCCAACCCGGCCGGGCCCTTTCTGGCTCCCCTATGTCCCGCCCCATTCAGGCCCCATCTGCTTCGAGCCACCTGGGTCTCTATTCCAAGACCTTGCTCCTCGAGGAATTTTCTCCTCCCCTTATCCCGCCCTCTTCTGGCCCCGCCCCTTCTTACTCTGCCCTGTTTTATCCCCGTCTTGCCTGGCCGTTTTTTTACAACCTTGCCCCTTTCAATCCTGTTTTGTTATTTCCAGCCCTTCTTCTACCCGACCCTGCGCTTCATTTCCGCCCCTTTATCGTCCCGCGGCGTGCTCGCCCCGCCACCTTATCACCCTGCCGCGCTC
>NW_007258965.1:236266-244807 GCF_000164805.1 Carlito syrichta | reverse complement strand
TTATCGACCAGCCGCGTTCTAGCCCCGCCCCCTTATTGTCCGGCCGCGTTCTAGCCCCGCCCCCTCATCGCTCTGCCGCGTTCTAGCCCCACTCTTACCGTCCCGCCGCGTTCTAGCCCCGCCCCTTCATCGACCCTTTCCCCGCCTCCCACTTTCGCGTCGTTCTCCTCTCACTTGCGTTCCCCCAGGTCTTCCTCCCACCCTACTGCCCCCGCACGCAGTCAGTCCAGGCCCATGGCCCAGTTCCGACCCAAACCCAGCCTTTGCCCTGCGTGCTGAGATCCCTGTCTCCTTTCTTTCTGCAGCCGCCGAGGCCTTCCTGCTCCCCGGAAACGACACGGGCCCGGATCCCGAAGCCTACGGCGCCCCGTGCGCGCGCGGTTCGCAGCCCTGGCACGTCTCCCTTTTCAACGGCCTGTCGTTCCACTGTGCCGGCGTCCTGGTGGACCGGAGCTGGGTGCTTACGGCTGCGCACTGCCAGAACAACAAGAGGTAGGAGGACGATCTTCGAGGACCCTACGAGGAAGGGCTCTGGAGGCAGCCTCCGGGAAGGGGTGGGGAGGGGGCGCTTGGATCTCTCCCGGCTCCAGATGCAGGTCACTCATAGAGGGCTGACTGGAGGAGGACGGGCAGGCCTTTTGCTGTGGCCGCCAGGGGACGCTGTGGTCCTTCTCAGCATGTCTGGGCCGTCCGTCCTGTCCAGCCGATCCTACCCGAGTTCCATTCAGGACCAGGTGGTTTGTATGCAACAGATGGGAGTCGGGGTCTGGCATGGTCAGGAACTTAGAACTGGAAGGAAAGGCTTACCTCACGAGTCCCCATGGAAGGAGGAAGGACTGGAGGTCATTACAGAGAAGATACAGGGTGGGTTCACCCGGATCCCGGGCCCCCAGCCCTTAGTGCCTGCAGCCCCAGGAGTCCAAACACCTGACTCCTCGTCCCTGTGTCCCGGCATCCAGGGCCAATACCTGCTCTCGCTCCGCCCCCTCGACCCCAGACCTCATCTATCTCAGGACACGGGTGTCTGCCTCACCCCCAGCCTGTACCCTCCTTCCCAGCCCCCATGAAGGTCATGTCTCCATTTGTCCCTTCCTTCCCCCAGGCCACTGTGGGCTCGAGTTGGGGACGACCACCTACTGCTGCTCCAGGGCGAGCAGCTCCGCCGGACCACCCGCGCCATCATCCACCCCAAGTACCGCCAGAGCTCAGGCCCCATCCTGCCACGGCGCACGGATGAGCACGACCTCATGCTGCTGAAGCTGGCCAAGCCGGCGGTGCTGGGGCCCCGTGTCAAGACCCTGCAGCTGCCTTCCCGTTGTGCCCAGCCCGGAGACCAGTGCCAGGTTGCAGGCTGGGGTACCACGTCCACCCGAAGAGGCAAGAGCTGGGGAACTGAGGTGGTATCTCAGGAGGAGAGGCTGGGGACCTGGTTTCCTGGGTCTGAGGGAGTAGGGTCTGGGGATCTGGACCCCTGGGACTGAGGGATTAGGGGCTGGGGTCTGGACTCCTGGGTCCAAGGGAGGAGGGATTAGAACCTGGACTTCCAGGTCTGAGGGAGGAGGGACTGGGGGCTTGGACCCCTGGGTCTGAGGGAGGAGAAGTTGGGGTCTGATCTGGTCTGAGGGAGGAGGCGCTGGGGGCCTGGACTCGGTCTGAGGGAGAAGGGGCTGGGGCCTGGTTTCCTGGGTCTGATGGAGGAGGGGTTGGGGGTCTGGACTCCTGATCCGTGGGAAGAGGGTTTGGGGGTCTGGACTCCTGGTCTGAGGGAGGAGGGGCTGGGGATCTGGGTAGAAACTGTGTTATATCTGGAATCCTGGGTCCCAAGGGGTTGGGAGTCTGGACCTAGGGTTTACTTGCTGTGTCTCCTGTCAGTCAAGTACAACAGGGGTTTGAGCTGCTCCACGGTCAGTCTCCTGAGCCATAGAGAGTGTGACGTCTTCTACCCTGGCGTGGTCACCAGCAGCATGATGTGTGCCGGACTGTCCCAGGGTCAGGACCCTTGCCAGGTAGGGACTGGCCAGCGGGGGGCTCTGACTCATGGGGGGGAGGACGGGGAGGTGATGGGAAAAGAAAAGACCCCACCCCTGTCCCCTACCCCACTCCCAAGCCCATGCTCAAGCCCAGCTACCCGCAGTCCTAACCCTCTCCTCACCCCACCACCCTCCAGCCATTCCTGACCCCCAGACTCACAGCCTGTCACCAACCACACACCGCAGTCCCAGCTCCAACCTACCTCTCTGTGCTCACCCCAGCCCAGCCCCCACAGTCCCAAGTCCACCTCCTTCCCATCCCAGCACCCCCTTCAGCCTCATACCTAATCCCCACCCCACTCCAACCCTCCCCGTCCCTGCCCGGACCCCAAGGGAGCAGCTTGGCATTTCTGTGTAATCCGTTCTTCCTCCCACCCCCAGAGTGACTCCGGCGGCCCCCTGGTGTGTGACGAGACCCTGCAGGGCATCCTCTCATGGGGTGTCTACCCCTGCGGCTCCGCCCAGCACCCAGCAGTCTACACCCAGATCTGTAAATACACCTCCTGGATCGAGAGGAACATCCGTACCAGCTGAGCCCGACAGCTGGAGACCCCTTTGCCACCCACCCTCTTCCTCCCCAGTCAGCGGGATGCCCCTCCTGTGCTGCCCAGACCTCCACCCACACCTCTTAACAGCACCCCTCTTCCCTCACCTCCCCCCCCGCCCACCCTCATTCTCTGCCCACACCGATGTCAAAGTTCAGAAAGTGGCGGCAACATTTCATTCAGGAGAATCGAGGAAGCCGGGGGTCACCCAGTCTCCGAGGGAAGTTATGGGACCCAACGGACCTGGCTTCCTCTGCTACTCCCTACTGTGTGACCTTGGGGAAGCCGAGTACCCTCTCTGACCCTCGGTTTCCTCACCTGCCAGATGAGGACAGTGGAGTGTAGACACGTCATGAGGAGACTGTGACATGACATGTGTGTCTGTCTTTAAAGTCGTTGTCATGTAAGGCTTGACGCCACAGGTGGTGAGCCCTGAATAAATGTTGCCTGCTGTCATAATCTGACCTGGCCCAGGTGACAGCGTGTGTCTCTGTGTCCTGGGGAGAGGTGCACAGGGGGAGCCCCAATCCCAGCCCCCAGCCCCATTCCCTGGGGCTGACAGGGAATGCTGACTGGGAATGTGTATCCCTCCCCGCCCTCCTTCTGAGTCCCAGGAAGCACCCTGGGGCCACTTCCCCTCCCCTCCCACTTCTTCCCACTGGTGGCTCACCCAACACCGCTTCCTCCTGTTGCAGCAGGAGCTAGGCTGATTCTGAGTCATCTTGTCCCTTCCCTGCCTTCGTGGGGCCACTGGGACTCAAGGGACCTCACCTTGCAGCCACCCTAGCCCCCAAGACCTCCACTGCTACATTGGAGCCAAGAAGCCTCTCTCTGAGGTGTAGGGGGAAATCTTTGGTTTGTTATTCATCAGCTTTGGTTCGCACCTGCAATCTCAGCACCTTGGTAGGCCAAGGCAGGAGGATGGCTTGAGTCCAGAAATTTGAGACCAGCCTGGACAGCATAGCCAGACTTTGTCTCTACAAAAAAAATCAAAATATTAGCCGGGTGTGGTGGCAGGCGCCTATCGTCCCGGCTACTCAGGAGGCTGAGGTGGAAGGATCACCTGAGTCCAGGAGGTCAAGGCTGTGGTGAGTCACGATCGTGCCACTGCATCCCAGCCTGGGTGACAGAGGGAGACCCCAACTCCAACAAAATTAAAAATAGTAATTGGTTTTGGGATTTTTGTCCTGAAAGTCTGAGAAGAGGGATTGTTTTCACCCTGAAATGGTCTCAGTGTAAATATTTCTCTCCTGGGCACGTGGGGTTTGTACATGACATCCAGGCAACGCTCATTGATGCTTGGGCATCTCTGCTCAGACGTCCTTTTGAAGGAGTAGCATCAGCTGAACATAGACACACATCTCCTCCCAGCTTCCAATACATTTATTGGGCATTTGTTACCTAGGCCCAGTCCTAGGTGCTGGAGTCAGGCACAGTGGGGGACTGAAGCCTGTATCTTGGGAGAAGTTGGGGGCCTGGACTCCTGGTCTGAGGGAGGAGGGGTTAAGGGCCTGGACTCCTAGGTCTGAGGGAGGAAGGGTCAGGGGGCCTGGCTACTGGGGTCTGGGGTTTGGACCCCCAGGTCTCTGGGGGGAGGGGCTGGGGCCGGGACTTCTGGGTCTGAGGGAGGAGGGTCTGGAGGCCTGGACTTCTGGTCTGAGAGAGGAGGGGTTAGGGGCCTGGACTTCTGGTCTGAGAGAGGAGGGGTTAGGGGCCTGGACTTCTGGGTCTGAGGGAGGAAGGGTCGGGTGCCTGGACTACTGGGGCCTGGGGTTTGGACCCCCGGGTCTCAGGGAGAAGGGACTGGGGCCTGGACTTCTGGGTCTGAGGGAGGAGGAGCTGGGGGTCTGGACACCTGGGTCTGAGGGAGGAAGGACCAGGGGCCTGGACTACTGGGGGCTGGGGTTTGGACCCCCAGGTCTCAGGAGGGGCTGGGGCCTGGACTCCTGGGTCTGAGGGAGGAGGGGCTGGGGGTCTGGACGCCTGGGTCTGAGGGAGGAGGGGCTGAGGGCCTGGACTCTTGGTCTGAGGGAGGAAGGGCCAGGGGCCTGGACTATCAAGGGCTGGGGTTTGGACTTCCAGGTCTCAGGAAGGAGGGGCTGGGGCCTGGACTTCTAGGTCTGAGGGAGGAGGAGCTGGGGGTCTGGACGCCTGGGTCTGAAGGAGGAAGGACCAGGGGCCTGGACTACCAAGGGCTGGGGTTTGAACCCCCAGGTCTCAGGGAGGAGGGGCTGGGGCCTGGACTTCTGGGTCTGAGGGAGGAGGGGCTGGGGGTCTGGACTCCTGGTCTGAGGGAGGAGGGGTTAGGGGCCTGGACTCCTGGGTCTGAGGGAGGAAGGGCCAGGGGCCTGGACTACCAAGGGCTGGGGTTTGGAACCCCAGGTCTCAGGGAGGAGGGGCTGGGGCCTGGACTCCTGGGTCTGAGGGAGGAGCGGCTGGGGGCCTGGACTCTTGGGTTTGAGAGAAGAGGGGGCAGAGGCTAGGGCTCCTCGGCAAGGGAGAAGAGGTCCCCTGTCTAAGGGAGGAAGGGTTGGGGGCCTGAACACCTGGGTCTGAGGGAGGAGGGGCTGGGGGTCTGGACGCCTGGGTCTGAGGGAGGAGGGGCTGCCAGGGTCTGAGGGAGGAGGGGCTGGGGTCTGGACTCCCGGTCTGAGGTGGTGCCCACAAGGTCACAGCTCCCTCAGAGCCCACAGAAGACTGGGCTACCAGGTCTGAGCTCAGGGCCTGGGAGACAGCAGCCTGCCACGGGTTCCCATTCCACCCCCATTGGCACACCCAGGAAATGTCACTCAGGCACGTCGCTGAGTCTGTCACCCAAGGACCAGAAGCCAGGTAGGTGGGAACTCGGAAACACAATTCATTTTTAAAGACAACTCACTTGTTCTTTTAGTCACTCCACGATGTTTACAGAGCTATGTCCCGTGCCAGGCTCTGACAATGAACCAGTCCGAGCTCTTCCCTCAAGGAGCTGCTAGTCAGGTTGGAGAGACAGGCAAGCCTCCATCCTCATCATTCCGGTCTCTCCACTCGAAGTCACCACCTCAAAGTAGCCTTCCTGGATTTCCCTGGCTAAAGGGGTTCCTTTTTGATCACTGATCTCATGGTTTATTTCTTTTGTTGCGCTTGTTTTTGTTTTTGTTTTTTTTGAGTTGGAGTCTCACTCTGTCGCCCAGACTGGAGTGCAATGGCCACTCCTGGCCACTGCAGCCTCGACCTGCTGGGCTCCGGCGATCCTTCCGCCTCAGCCTTCCAAGTAGCTGGAACTACAGGCGCGCGCTACCACGCCCGGCTAATTTTTTGATTTATGGTAGAGATGAGGTCTCGCCAAATTGCCCAGGCGGGTCTCGAACCCACGGGCTCAGGCAATCCACTAACCTCAGCCTCCCAAAGCGCGGGATTACAGGCTGAGCCACCAAGCCCGGCTGTTGCGCTTGTTACAGCAGAAATTACTCCTTTTGCTGTTTAATTGACAGTAGTCTGTTCACCCCTCCCCACAAACTCTGTGAGGGCAGAGATTGAGATACTTGTTCACTGTGGTTTTCTTTTTTTTTTTTTTTCTAAGCACCTGCTGCAGTGCTTACCACATGGAAGCCACCCAACACACTGCTGAATAAATAAGCAACACTAATTGATCTGTGTTGTAATAGAAGGAGGCACAGGGTGCACCACGAAGGGTCTAAGGACTCTGCCTAGAGGAGTCAGGGAATGTTTCTCGCATGAGGGGCATTTTGTGTGGACTTTTAAAGGATAAGTAGGAGTTCACTGGGTGGAGAAGGAAATCCATTTCAATCACTTCCTGTGACCTTGAGCAAAAAAAAAAAAATTTTTTTTGAATTGGAGTCTCACTGTCACCCAAGCTGGAGTACAGTGGCACGCTCACAGCCACTGCAGCCTCAACCTATGGGTTCAGGCGATCCTTCTGCCTCAGCCTTCCAAGTAGCTGGAACTACTGGCATCCACCACCACGCTCAGCTAATTTTTTGATTTATTGTAAAGAGGAGGTCTCGCCAAGTCACCCAGGCTGGTCTCGAACCCCTGTACTCAGGCAATCCTTTCGTCTCAGCTTCCCAAAGTGCTGGGATGACAGACTCATGAGCCACCACACCCGGCTGACCTTGAACAAAATTACTCGAATGTCCTCACTACCTCACTGTGAAATGGAGATACCTCCTTGATTGCGCTCTAGTGAGAATTAAATAATACACATGAAACATTTACCTAATGCCAGGTACAGAGAAACTGTCAATAAAGGGAGTTATTCATATGTTCTTTAAAAAAAAAAGCGGTTAGCATGGCACTTAGCACACAGTGGATATCCAGTCCCTGGTCTCAAGGACTTCCCTGTCTGGAGAGCATGTAAGACAATTGCAGCCACAGGAGATGCATACTATGATGGAGGTGATACAGGGCTTTGTGGTGGGTGGATAAACCGATTTACTGAACGCCCACCGTGTGTCAGGCACTGTGGTGTGACTGACATCATTCACTTCATCCCCCCACAACCCTGGTTACTCTTGCTGCTTAACAGATGGAACAACCAAGAGAGGTCCAGTGACTTGCCCAGAGTCACACACTTAATCACTACCAGCGCTGAGGTTAGGCCACACGGTTCAGTCCAGAACCCATGCCCCAAACCACAACACCATCATAAGAGAGAGCATTCAAGGGGATCCCAGACCCAGCTTCACCATCAGACCTGTGGGCAGCAGAAAGTGGAAGGGATTGTAAGTGCTGAGGGGGAGGCAGCACGGACTCTGTCTGGAGAAACGAGAGAAGGCTCCCTGAAGGAGGGCGCATTGAGGTTGGGTTTTGCAGGATGAGTTCACCAGGAAAAGACGGGTATGGAGAAAGACATTCACTCATTGAATTAACATCTCTTGAGAACTCCTGCAAGCCCAGCCCAGAACTGGGTGACGCTGGGGACACAGAGATGAGTCAGACCTGGGCCTGGCCCTCCGGAGGCTGCCCACCTAGTGAGGGAGACAGGCCAGAAGGACGGGGTGATGGAAAGGACAAATGGGGTGGGGAGAGAAAAAATACAGCAGGTGTTCTCAGGATTTGGCGAAGGTCAGGCGATATTGAGAGAGAGGGCAGGGCACTTGGCTCCCAGCAGGTGGGACACCAGGTCCGTGGGGTGTACAGAAAGGGCAGGTTATGACAGGAGTGGGTTAATCCAGATGGTACCAAGATTTCCCAACTTCCTAGGTGAGGCCTCTGTCCTCGCGGGAAGTAGCCCAAGTCTCCAGGGCAGAGAAGGCTCTGCCAGGGTGTAGACCTGAACAGCCCTTTTGTGGTGTCCACCTGGGCTTCTCTGAATCTTCCTCTGATTCTCTCTCCTCCTCTTCCTCTTCTGTCTGAGGTCCTCCCATCTACAACTCCCTCTCTTTTGTTTCTTTCTCTTTCTTTTTCCATCTCACCCTGTGCTGTGCCTGCCTCTTCCCCTCTGAATCCTGGTTCTTTCTCCCACCCTAGCCTGCCTCCTGGGCGGTCCCCCTGCTTGTCCCTCGAGTCTGGGAAGTTGGTAGCCGCACACCACTGTTTTGTCCAAAATAAACTGGCTTCCACCCCAGGACCTTGGGCCCCAAAGATCCTCCTCCCTTTCCAGGACACGGAAGAGTCCACATCCTGCAGTCCAAGGTCTCCACTTTGAAGGCCCCGGGGGAGGCACTCCCAGCCTTCCTCTCCACACCCCAGCTCACCCCGACGGGGATCCCCCTGCACCCACCCCCTCTGTCAAGGCCCCTGTCACAGTCCCAGGGGACGCTTCCCCCTCCCCCAGGGACGTTTCCCAACCCTGATTAATCACAGGGGCGGCCCCGGGAAGAGGAAGGAGATGGCATCGCTTACCATAAAGAAGCGGCGGGAGCCGGGTGGCTGGAGGACCCAGGCGCCCAGAGGTCATGAAGTCGGGATTCGTGTGTGCTCTGCTGTCTCTGCTGGCAGGTGAGCCCCCCATTCCCCCAGCC
>NW_007258965.1:221302-236137 GCF_000164805.1 Carlito syrichta | reverse complement strand
CCCACCCCGTCCCTCCGACGCCCCCTCCCCTTCCTCACCCCGCCGGTGTCCTCCACCCCGGCCGGCCACCATCTGGCTCTGTCCCCCGCCCTCTGGGCATCTCAGCATCCCCTCCCGGCAGTCCAACCTGCTCCTCCTTGACCCCCTGTTCCCTCACCCTCGTCCCCAGGGCACAGCTGGGCTGATACCCGCACCATCGGGGGCAAGGAATGTGCCCCCAACTCCCAGCCTTGGCAGGCCGGCCTCTTCCACCTCCCCCGGCTCTTCTGTGGGGCGACCCTCATCAGTGACCACTGGCTGCTCACAGCAGCCCATTGCCGCAAGCCGTGAGTGACCCCGGCTGGCCACGTGGGGGGACGGAGGGGGCGGTGGGGGTCGGAGGAGGGGGGCTGCGAGTGGGAAGCGCGAAGCCTCCCTCTCCGACACAAAAAGCTTGACTCTCAGAAGGACAAAGGGTGGCCCCCAAGTCCTAAAATTCTAGGGTCCTAAAATATCTGGTTCTAAGAGTCTCAGACTGAAAACTTAGACTCTCAGAATCTTAGACCGATCCAGAGGACTCCAGAATCGTTGAATCCTAAAACCTTGAATTCATGAAAGTCTACAGTGGCCTCAGAAAATCCTAGAACTATGGATTCAAAGACTATTAGAGTTTTAGCAGTCTGGATCAGCAGCACTGCCCCCCGGAACTATAACG
This sequence comes from Carlito syrichta, assembly GCF_000164805.1. NCBI lineage: Eukaryota > Metazoa > Chordata > Mammalia > Primates > Tarsiidae > Carlito > Carlito syrichta. The sequence continues at coordinate 235,443 of NW_007258965.1, read as the reverse complement.
CCAGGCACGTAAAAGTTTAAGTTTTCCAAGTGGACACATTAATGACATAAAAATAAATGGGTTAAATTAATTTTAATAAAAGATTTGGCTTGACATACTCCAGATATTATTATTCCAGTATGTAACTGATTTTTAAATAATTAGGAATGATATATTTCACCTTTTGTTGGAACTAAGCCTTTTAAATTCAGCATGTATTTGACACAAATGGTAGATTTCAATTTGGACTACCTACATTTCAAGTGTTCAATTAGGAATTATAAATTTCACTTTTTTTGGGAACTAAGCCTTTTAAATTCAGCATGTATTTTATACAAATGGTATGTTTCAATTTGGATTACCTACATTTCAAGTGTTCAACAGCTGAACTGGCTAGCGTGATCCTAGAATCTTAAGTTCAGAGTTTTCTAGGTGCATTGAATATTGAAGCTCATGGTTCTAGATATTTGCTTCACAGTAGACTACTGCGATCCAGAGAATTCTAGAGTCGTGAATTATTTGAATCTGACTCACATGTTTCTAAAATTGTAGCTTTATAGAATTCTAGAATGATGAAATTCTAGTCGTCTTGTTCCAGAACATTAGAATTCTAGGTTGTTTCAGTCTTAGATTTTATTCAAATAATTTTAAAATCCTGAACTTTTTCATCCAGAGGACTCTAGAATGTTAGAATCTTGGATTCATAAAGGTCTGGAACTTGAATCTCACAGAATTCAAGAATCACAGATAATAGGGTGTCAGAATCTCAGAAGCCTAGAATCTTGGATTTTGAGCATTCTTCTATACCAGAATCTACCTGAAGCAGGAATCCTATCTGCATTACCTCGGAAAAGTGACCATTCATACAGTTCCCATTTTCTTTTCTTTTTTAAAATTTTATTTATTTTTTTGAGTTGGGGTCTCACACTGTCGCCCAGGCTGGAGTCACGACTCACCACATTCTCGACCTCTTGGACTTGGGAGATCCTCCCGCCTCAGCCTCCCAATTAGCTGAGGCCGCAGACACGCACCACCAAGCCTGGCTAATTTTTTGTAGAGACAAGGTTTCGTTATGTTGCCCAGACTAGTCTTGAGCTCCTGGGATCAAGTGATTCTCCAGCTTCAGCTTCCCAAAGTGCTGAAGTTACAGGTGTGAGCCACTGCACCCGACCTTTTTCCATTTTCTTCCCTCCAGGAATAAGGCATAGATACTGATAAGAGATGCTATGTGGACTGGGTGTGGAGGCTCATGCCTATAATCCCAGCACTTTGGGAGGCCAAGGTGAGAGAGTTGCTTGAGCCCACGGTTTCGAGACCAGCCTGTGCAACTTGGTGAGACTTCAATAAATCAAAAATTTAGCCAGGCATGGTGGCATGTGCCTGTAGTTCCAGGTACTTGGAAGGCTGAATTGGAAGCATCACCTGAACCCAGCTGGTGGAGGCTGCAGTGGCCAGGAGCATGCCACTGCACTCTGGCCTGGGCGACAGAGTGAGATTCCAACTCAAAAATAAAGAAAGAAAGAAAAGAAAAAGAGAGATGCCATGTGATATTCCTTTAGAGCAATGTAAAGAGAGAGAGAGAGAGAGAGAGAGAGAGAGAGAGAGAGAGAGAGAGAGATGCTGTGTGGGAATTTCCCATCATGCATTGCTCCATGATGGGCCCTCTTTTAACTCAGGTCTGTACATCAGGCTGGAAAAACAATGTTCAAGTTTTATCCCAGAGACAAAGTGGGAGAGATACAGAGACACAGAGGTGGAAGAGCTTCAGAGGCAGGGATGGGTCAGAGGATGAGGAGGTGTGGGGGTGGGGGCTACCTTCCCAGACCCGGAGCCAGACAAAGAGAATGACAGAGAGAGAGAAAGACAGGGAGAGACAGAGAGAGACAGAGAGAGACAAAAACCTCATCCTCCCCAAATCTTGAAATCTCAGCCATTAGCCTGCTGCCTGTCAGAGTCAGAGGCTGGGACATAGACATGTAGACCCCCAAAGGGCCCCAGCTGTCTGGGGCATGGACCAGGAGCACAAATGGGCCGAGGCTTAAAGTTTGACCTCAGGAAGGAATGCATTGAAGGCCAAGGGATATGACAGGCAGGAAGAGCCCAAGGCTACAGATGACCCCCAATTTGGGGATTTTCTGCCCCCCATCCCCCTCCACACACATCCACACACACACACATCAAGCAGACACACAGAGACACTCCCACAAAAGCCAGCAGACCTGTGGGGGTGGGAGGTGGGGCTGTTGTAGAGTGGTAGGTGGGGCCTCCGTGTGCTCACCCCGTTCCAGGGGACACTGGTCACCACCAAGGCTCCAGGTGGGTAGGCAGGAAGTTGACTCACTCCGCCTGGAGCTGGGAGGGGGATGTTCGATTCTGGAGGAAGGCTGGACGGAAAGTCAGAGTGGGCAGCTGGGACCCAGAGACGGTATGTGTCATGCCGAAAATCACACAATACCCTGGGTCAGACATAAATGATGGGGGTCCACAGACAGTGTGTGACTTGCAGGGCATCACACAGCATCCTGTCCGATGAAAACAAGGACTGGGGTGGGGAAGACCCCTGCCTGTGCCCAGCTTGACCTCTGAGGCCTGTCCCAGCAGGTTTCTGTGGGTCCGCCTTGGGGAGCACCACCTCTGGAAATGGGAGGGACCGGAACAGCTGTTCCGGGTGACGGACTTCTTCCCCCACCCTGGGTTCAACAAGGACCTCAGTGCCAATGACCACAACGATGACATCATGCTGATTCGCTTGCCCAGGGAGGCACAGCTGGGTCCTGCTGTGCAGCCCCTCAACCTCAGCCAAAACTGCGTCATCCCAGGCACAGAGTGCCTCATCTCAGGCTGGGGGGCTGTGTCCAGCCCCAAGGGTACGGCCTTGCCCAAGACACACCCAGGGTCTGGCTCCCCCCACTCTCTCTCTCTGCCTTTTCACCTCTCCCTCTCTCTCCTCTCTTTCCATCAGTTTATCTGTCTGACCATCTATTTGCCTATCAATGTATTTCATCACATCTAAGATGCTAGATTTTTTTTTTTGAGTTGGTGTCTCACTCTGTCACCCAGGCTGGAGTGCAATGGCATGCTCATGGCCACCGCAGCCTCGACCTGCTGTGCTCAGGTGATCCTACCACCTCAGCCTTCCAAGTAGCTGGAACCACAGGTATGTGCCACCATGCCCAGCCAATTTTTTGATTTATTGTAGAGAGAAGGTCTCGCTATGTTGCACAGGCTGGTCTCAAACCCCTGGGCTCAGGCAATCCAAAGTGCTGGGATTATAGGCATGAGCCACTTCACCCGGGTTTTTTTTTTTGTTTGGAGCTGGTATCTCACTCTGTTGCCCAGGCTGGAGTGTAGTGGCACGATCATGGCCACCACAGTCTCAATCTCCTAGGCTCAGGCAATCTTTCCACCTCAGTCTTCCAAGTAGCTGTGACTACAGGTGCACACCACCACGGTCAGCTAATTTTTTGATTTCTTGTAGAGTCGAGATCTTGCTATGTTGCCCAGGCTGTTCTTGAACTCCCAGGCTCAAGTGATCCTCCCACCTTGGCCTCCCAAAGTGCTGAGATTACAGATATGAGCTACCATGCCTGGTCTAAAATGCTAGAAATTCTAAGATGCACCAATATTTTATGAACTGCTAAGAATGGGGGAAAAAAGGGGGGTCCCATTGATGCTATGACACCATTTACTGGAAGACATCTTGATTTCAGAGATGTTAAAATATGAAAATATGTGCATCTTAGAATCTAAATAAGGCCTGTGTCTCTCAGAGTCACCAATCAATGACCCATCAGTCAAATTTGACTTTTTCCCATGTATGAGTTTTCAAAGTGTCTTGAAAACCAGTCTGAATTTGCTGCTGCCAATATTTAAAACCTGGTAGATTTCACATAAAAGCCAAGTTTCTGGAATTGCTTGAAAAATTGAAGGAACTCACCCACATTCCCAAAACAGCAAGCCCTGGACATAGTCAGCAGAGACTGCCCCAGACAAGATGAGTCCACTCACTCTAGTCACCCCAAGGGTTGGATGGTCTCCCTGCACATTCCCCTCCCCCCTTCTGTTTACCCAACAAGCCCCTTGATGCATCTGATCTCCACCTATACCTTACATAGATGCATAGGTGTATATCTGTATCCATATCTATTCTAATTGGCAATGCTATATCCACCTCTCTCTCCATCTGGTCTCTCCATGTCTCAGTCTCTATCAGTGATGATATTCTTGTAAATATCTCTCCCCCTTTGTGTCACTGATGTTTCTGAGTCTGTTTCTCCCCATTTCTTCTTTTTTTTTGAGTTGTAGTCTCACTCTTCACCCATGCCGGAGTGCAGTGGCACGCTCACAGCCACCACAGCCTCAAACTGCTGGGCTTAGGTGATCCTTCCGCCTCAGCCTTCCAAGTAGCTGGAACTACAGATGCGCACCATCATGCCCAGCTACTTTTTGTCATTTATTGTAGAGACAAGGTCTCACCAAGTTGCCCATGCTGGTCTTGAACCCCTGGGCTCAGGCAATCCCCCCGCCTCAGCCTCCCAAAGTGCTGGGATTATGGGCTGAGCCACCGCGCCCAGCCCCCATTTCTTTTTTAAAATTCATTTTTTATTTTTTATAGAGACGGGGTCTTGCTATGTTGCCTAGGCTGGCCTCAAACTCCTGGCTTCAAGTGATCCTCCCGCCTTGAACTCCCAAAGTGCTGGGATTGCAGGTGTGAGCCACCACACCTGGCCTGTTTCTCCTTATTTTTTTGTTGTCGCCTCAGAAAATCTCTTTCCCCTTTAGCGGTATCTCTCTTCCTCCATGGATTCTGTTTTTCTCTGAGTTATACAGGTATCTTCTCTTGCCCCTTGCCTCTCTTCATCTTTCTGTTTTTCTCTCTCTCCTTTGGACCCTATCTCCAGCTGTTTTCTGTCATGTGCTATGATTCTGTCTCTGTCACTGTCTCTTGTCTCTACCTTTGAGAGTCCCATGGTGTGGCTCCCTGAGTCCTCCTTTGGAAAGGGTGCAGGGAGCATTCGGGGAGGCGGGGTGCTGAGTGCCATGGGACAGCTGCTAACTCTCGATGGATGTCCTTTCTCAACAGCACGGTATCCACTCACGCTGCAGTGTGCCAACATCAGCATCCTGGAGCCCACTCTCTGTCACCGGGCATATCCGGGCCACATCTCAGATAGCATGCTCTGTGCAGGCCTCTGGGAGGGGGGCCGAGGCTCCTGCCAGGTGAGACCCCGTCCTGGGGAAGATGAGGTCATCTTGCCCTGTTTCCTAGAACTTAAAGGAGGAGAGGGCTGCAGCCCTAGACTTGCTGGGTCAAAGCAAGGAGGAGACTGGGATATCCGGGTCCTGGGAGGGAATGGCCAGGACCCAGACGCCTGAGTATAAAAGAGAATTGAGGCTGAGGGCCCGGAGTCCTAGATCTAAAGAAGGAGGGGATAGGGGTCCGGACCTTGAAGCTTAGGGGGAGTTGGGGTCCCTGAGCTCTTACTCCTGGGTCTGAGGGAGGGGAGACTGGAGAAGTGAGCTCCTGAGTGTTGGGGGAGGAAGGGGCTGGGAGCCTTCCTGGGAGGGAGGGAGTGGCACTTGTAATTGTCCCGAATAGAGAGGCCTAACAGTCCCTCTGCTCTTCTCTCTCGTGTAGGGTGACTCTGGGGGTCCCCTGGTTTGCAATGGAACCCTGGCGGGCGTGGTATCTGGGGGTGCCGAGCCTTGTTCCAGACCCGGACGCCCTGCCGTCTATACCAACACATGCTACTACCTGGACTGGATCCAGGAAACCATGGAGGAAAACAGCCTTCACGCCTCGGACGTCCAAGAGAGGAGGGTGGGCACGGGGCAGGAGGTTACGGCAGAGCTCCAGCCTCAGTGGTCTCCGTCCTTGACTTCCAGCGGCCCTTGTAAATAGAGACACCCCTTTGGACAGTGAGACTCCGCCCCCTCAGGCTCCGCCCCTCGTATCGACGACGCTATGGCCACGCCCCCTCGAGGGCAAGAGGGACACGCCCCCCCGTCGCGGCTGCGTCTCTATGACGACACCTGGAACTGGCACGATCATCCTGGAACAGCACGACCTTGTAGCTCCGCCCCTCGGAACTTTGCCCAGCGGGACTTCCCCGCCCGGCTTCACCCCCTGTGGCTCCGCCTCCTCCGTCAGAGAGTCCCTCCCGTGACGTCAGGAGTGCGGTAGCTCCGCCCACATGGGACTCGGGCAGAGTCAGCCTCCGCCCCTCGTGGCCCCGCCCTGGGCGCGGCCCGGGTTTAAATCCTGGCGGGGACCTGACTGGGAGAAGTTGGGCGAGGGTCTTGACTTCTTTAGAGTGGATAGATGATTTTATAATAAATGCGGAGATCTGTGCCTTCCTTCTGCCTGCGTTGTGAGATGGGGGAGGGACACGGATGAGTCCCTAGTAAGTGCTGCTGAGGTCTCTCTCCATCAGCCCTATTGCAGCAAGGCCCTTGGGTGCTGCTTGGGCTGGTCCCGACGCCTCCAGGGGGAGGGAAAACCAGGTCACGGACCCTCCCAAACCTGCCTTCCCAGATCTCGGACCTCTCAGGGGGCAGTGGGTGGGGCCTGATCCACCCTTAGGTGTCTGAACCAAGATGACCTTCCGTTCCGGGTTACTGGCAGCAGCCCCATCCTCCCACAAAATCAGGCTCCAAGCCCCTTCTTCCAAAATTACTTAAGACTTTAGCCCACAGACTCCTCCCCCAATACTAGCAATACTAGCCCCCTCCTCCCTTAAACCCAGGACTCCACTCCAGCCCCTCCTCCCTCAGACTCAGGAGTCCAGGCCCCAGCCCCTCCTCCCTCAGACCAGATCAGACCCCAGTCCTTACTCCCTCAGACCCAGGAGTCCAGGTCCCAGCCTCTCCTCTCTCAGACCCAGAGTCCAGGCCTCTCAGCCCCTCCTCCCTCAGACCCAGGAGTCCAGGCCCCCAGCCCCTCCTTCTTCAGACCCAGGAGTCCAAGCCCCAGCCCCTCCTCCCTCAGACCCAGAGTCCAGGCCCCCAGCCAACTCTTTCGGTTTCAGACCCTGGAGTCTCAGCCCAAGACCCCTTTTCTACCGTGCCTCGGGAGTCTGAGATTCCAACCCTCAAGATTTTGCGTTCAGCCCTCTGCCTCTCTTCGCTCTCACCCGGGATTCCTGTTCCCAGATGATCCCCAGGCTCAGGTACCGGAGGAGGAGGAGCAGGAGGCGGGGATTCCCAGTTAAAAGGCTCCAGATTTGTGTACCAGGCAGCGAGAACCGAAGTCCTGGGCCCTCCTCCACTGGGTCCGAATCAGTAGATGACCCTGCCCCCTGGATTCTGGAAGGTGAGGTGCAGAGATACTCAAAGGCATCCGGGCCCGGGACCCTCCTTCTACAGGAGCCAGGACTCCCTTCTCCCTTAAGACGCAGCCCTCCGCATCCAGCTTCCCCTCCCCCAGACTTAGGAATCCCAGCTCCCGGCCCCGGTGACCCAGAAGCCCGCGACCCTGCCTCCCTCCTCCCTCTGAATGTAGAGTCCAGTCCCCACGCTTGCTGAGCTCCAGGAATCGGGGGCCCCAGCTCCCTCCTCCTACAGAACTCAGAGCCGCTCCGGACGCTGGGCTCCTTCCCCAGTCCCCAAATCCGGCTGGGATTCCAGGCTCCTCCTTCCCGTCTCTTGGCCCCGCCCTCTCCCTCTCCCAGACCTCGCCATGGGACGCCCCCCACCTGGTGCAGCCTGGACCTGGATTCTCCTGCTCTTGACGTGGGCAGCTTGGGCAGGTAGGGGGGCGGGGAGCCCTCGGTGTGGGGGTGGTCCCAAGGCAGCAGCGGCGCTGGAGGCCGTTGGGAATGCCTTGGTGGCGATGTGGGTGCGCGTGGCTGCGTGCGTGGGGATGTGAGGGGTGTGGCAGGGCCTGGGGGTCTCAGTGGGCTTTCCTGAGGTTGGGTGGGGGCAAGGGGCAGTAGGAGCTTCGGTGGTGCTGCAAATCATCTGGGTGCACAGGGCCTTCCGGGGCTGCTTGGTGAACGGGCAGATACACGTGGGCGTATTTGGGGCGCATAGACTCAGGCACGTGCCAGCATGCGCGGAGGTGTGACTCGTGTATGGTGACGTGTGGACTCCGATGAGTGTACGTGTGTATCCGTGTGAGTGCCAGGGCTTCCTGCAAGAAGTTGCATGCGGAGAACTTGCCATGAGTCCATTCCAACCCACGGTGGACATCCTGGCCCTGGCATAGCACCCTGGGGTGGCACTCCAGCCCTCTCCCTCCCGCTGCAGGACGCCCCAGGGCACAGGAGTCCAAGCTGCTGGAGGGCCAGGAGTGTGAGCCCCATTCGCAGCCTTGGCAGACAGCCTTGTTCCAGGGCCAGCAGCTGCTCTGTGGGGGTGTTCTTGTAGGTGCCAAATGGGTCCTCACGGCTGCCCACTGTAAAAAACCGTGAGTGGATGGTGGGGGCTGAGGTCGGCTGGGGCTAGAGGACAGAGTGAGGCTGGGGTCTTGACTCAGGAGGGAGAGAGCTGAGGACTGGACTCCTGATCTGAAGAGGGAAGGAGGGAGGAGGGATTGGAGGCCTGGACTTCCTGATCTGAGGGAAGAGGGTCCGGGGGCCTGGACTTCTGGTCTGAGGGAGGACGGGGGCTGGAGGTCTGGACTCGCCATCTGAGGGAGGAGGGGCTGGAGGCCTGGACTTCCTGATCTGAGGGAAGAGGGGCTGGGGACCTGGACTCCTGGTCTGAGGGAGAAGAGGCTGGGACCTGGACTCCTGGTCTGAGGGAGGAGGGGCTGGGGCATGTACTCCTGCCTGGGTCCCCAACGGCCCCCACCATTACAGGAAGTACACAGTGCGCCTGGGAGACCACAGCCTGCAGAAAAAGGATGGACCAGAGCAAGAGATATCTGTGGCCCGCTCCATCCCACACCCCTGCTACAACAGCAACGACAGTGACAACCACAACCATGATCTGATGCTACTACAGCTACGTGACCGGGCATCCCTAGGGTCCAAAGTGAAGCCCATCAGCCTGGCGGATCACTGCCCCCAAGTTGGCCAGATGTGCACCATCTCAGGCTGGGGCACTGTCACCAGTCCCCGAGGTAGTGGGGTTGGCCACTCCTGGGAGGAAGAGAAGAAACTGGTTGCCCCAGTGGACCCCAAGTCATTGGGAAAATGTGGTCCCTTAGGAGGAGAACAGAAGGGAAAGTAATTGTAACATTGAGATTCACAGAGGGCCCATGCTGGAAACCTCAAAGGCCAGATTATTAACAGGATGAGAGAAAGAGCAAGCCACAGATTGTTAAGCAGGCCCCTCCAAAACCCCTCCTTTATGGTGGGGAGCACCATCCTACAAGACCTTTTGTTGTGTAGGATTTTGTATAATCCTCTTAACAGACTTGGGATAGGTGGACTCTTCAGAGGCCTAGGAAAAGTTCCTAAGTATCTTTATTTTTATTTATTTTTATTTATTTTTTGAGTCAGGGTCACTCTGTTACCTATTATGGTGATCCTTTAGCCTCAGTCTCCCAAGGAGACTACACCTGGCTAATTTTTTTTTTGTAGAGATGAGATCCTGCTGTGTTGCCCAGGCTGGTCTCAAACTCCTGGCCTTAAGCTATCCTAAAGTGCATGAGCCACCACACCCAGACTCCTTTTCCCTCTTGAACCCATGAAACCTGGGCCCTGGCCCCCTCTTCCCTCAGGCCCAGGAGTCCAGGCTCTTCCTTCTCCAAGAACTAGAAGTCTAGGTCCCCAGGGCCTTTCTCACCATGGACCTAAAAGTCTGGATCTCCACTGAAGCTGTCCCTTTGGGACTCTGAAATCCAGACAGCCCCTCACTCTCTTTCACAGTGAAAACCTGAGGCTCAGCTCAAGCAGGCACTGGGCTTCTCCGGGAAGTGGCAATGCCAGAACTCGGATTCCTGCCTGTCTCACTCCTCCCTCAAAGAAGCTGGCGGGATGCTGTAGAAACACACCTGCTCACACATCCAGTAGATCAGTTCAAACCATGGCCTTTCCCTTTTCCCTGGACAAGTAAATCTCTTTTCAGCTCTTGGCCTCACTTTCCTCATCTGCAAAAAGAGACTCGTCATCCAATAGATTTTTGAGCTCCTAAAGAGTTCAGGGTGCATTTATTTTTTTCATTGCATGTTCTTTTTTTTTTTTTTGAGTTGGAGTCTCACTCTGTCACCCAGACTGGAGTGCAGTGGCCACTCCCGGCCACTGCAGCCTCGACCTGCTGGGCCCCGGCGATCCTTCCGCCTCAGCCTTCCCAGTAGCCGGAATTACAGACATGCGCTACCACGCCCAGCTGATTTTTTGATTTATTGTAGAGATGAGGTCTCGCTGCCCAGGCGGGTCTCGAACCCACGGGCTCAGGCAATCTACTCACCTCAGCCTCCCAAAGGCGCGGGATTACAGGCTGAGCCACCGAGCCCAGCTCATTGTATGTTCTTAGTGCTCAGGATGGTGCCTGGTACACAGTAAGTGCTCAATAAGTGTTAAATGGATACGTGGGCAGATGAGTAACGAAATGGACGAGTGTCTCCCTCCTTCCAAGCGTGGTCATGAGGATTACATGAGATTGTGAGCATGTCGCTTCTAGCATACAGAGATGCCAGTCAACCCCTTCAAGTCTCTTCCTTAAAGGAGGTTAATAAGGAAGGTTCATTCCACCTTCAGTCATTCCTTCAACATTTATTTATTGAGCACCTACTATGCCCCAAGAGCTGTCATAGGTACTGGGGATAAGTCATGAGCACATTATACAAAATCCCTGTCCTGTGGAGTTGCACACTAGGTGGGGGAAATGGACAATGAACAGATTCATGTAAAATATTAGGTAGAGTTGAGAGCTGTCATAAAATATAGGGAGTGATGGAGAGGCGATGTTTATTTTTTTTATTTTTTTTATTTTTCTGAGTCGGGGTCTCATTCTGTCTCCTAGGCTGGGGTGCAGTGGCATGATCATAGCTCACCGCAGCCTCAGCCTCCTGAGCTCAGGCAATCCTTCTGCCTCAGCCTCCTGAGTAGCTGGTACTATAGGCATGCACCACCATGCCTAGCTAATTTTTTGTAAAGACTAGGTCTCACTATGTTGCCCAGGCTGGTCTCAAACTCCTTGCCTCAAGCAATTCTCCTGCTTCAGCCTCCCAAAGTGCTGGGATTACAGGCATGAGGCACCGCGCCCAGCCCATGAGGGGTGGTATTTTAATTAGAGTAGTCAGGAAAGGCATCTAGGAGAGGGTGACACTTAGAAGAAGTAGGATTTAGCAGAGATTGAGGACCTGGTGGTCTGAGGACAGGGAGACTGGAGAGAGGTCAAAGTTGTCACAAGGGGACGCCTCTAAGTCACCCCCCCCCCCTTGATTTAAAAGTAACTCAGGGCAAGGAAAAAATGTAAGCTCCAAGGACCACTCTCTAGCTGGAGAAAACCAAATCACTGCCAATAACAGCTTCCTTTACTGTGGTGATAAGTGACATCACCTGTGTGATGTGTCAGGAAACTGTCCCATGCAGCTATGGCTGGACAGAGAGGACTTTAGATCTGGACAGGGAGAAAGGCAAAGGATTGCTCTCTCATGGAACTTACAACCTCTCCTTCCTCAGAGAATTTTCCTGACACCCTCAACTGTGCAGAAATAAGAATCTTCCCCCAGAAGAAGTGTGAGGACGCCTACCCAGGACAGGTCTCGGATGGCATGCTCTGTGCAGGCAACAGCAATGGCGCAGACACATGCCAGGTGAACGACTTCTGAAGTCCCCTTCCTCCTTCAAACCCTTCTAGAGGCTCAAGCCCCTGATGGGGAGGAGTAGGGGGACTCCAAACTGTCAGTAGCCACAGAAATCACCCCTGAGCAGGAACCAGGCTCAGAAAAGGCCAAACTCTCCCTGAAGGTCACACAGCACAGGGATAAGAAGCATTGAATGGTCGCTGTCATTTTCTTGGAAACACTGGCCTGTAGGATGGGGTGTGGAGAGGGAGGTCCTGGAGGGGGAAGAGAGATGTCTATGAAGGAGTCTCAGGATGGAGGTTAGGCAACCCTCTGCTCCCATTCCCGGTGTTTCTTCCTGTAACTTGTGCTGATTCGACCGCTGGCCAAGTAGTCGACCATTTTTCTTGAGACCTTGCTAGGTTGCCAGGGCTGACTGCCTTCTCCTACGATTGGCTCTTTAGCAGCAATGCTGTCTTCGCTATTGGCTGGGGAATGGCGCCCTTGACTCCTGTGCCTCCTCTGTGAATCCAATCCCCTTCTCTTGGGATGTGTCATAGATATAACTCACTTTCCTAAGGCCGCAACTCCAGGCTGTTGTCCTTGGGGCTCCCCCTGGCTTTGTCCCCTTCATGGAAGCCCCACCCCTTTGCTAATTGATTGGTCCCTGAAGATAATGCTTTCTTCCTCATTGGACAAGGGTGGAGTGATGTCAGCAATACTGCCATGAAAGCCAATGGCTCTGGACTGTTCCATAGAGACAGTAGTCTCCTCCACAACTGTTGTCCCCTAGGGATCTGGTGTGTGTGTGTGTGTGTGTGTGTGTGTGTGTGTCCCCACAAGAATTTTCTTCCTGTGTTTGGTAATTGGACTCAATTATCCCTCCACTGTTGTCCAAGAATGGAGGAAATATCAGTCTTTCCCTGTAATCCCACTCTGTTTTCTCTGGATTGGACCCTAGAGACCTCATTCTCTTCCCTTATTGTTCAGGATTTTAAAAAAGAAATTTTGCATCGGAGTCTCACTCTGTCACCAGGCTGTAGTGCAGTGCGGCCATCATAGCTCACCACAGCCTCAAACTTCTAGGTTCAGGAAACCCTTCTACCTCAGCCTCCCTAGTAGCTGGGATTACAGATGCACACCACCACACCCAGCCATTTTTAAAAATTTTTCGTACAGATGAAATCTGGCTATGTTTCCCAGGCTGGTCTCAAACTCTTGAGCCCAAGTGATCCTTGTACCTCAGCCTCCCAAAGTGCTAGGATTATAGGCATGAGCCACTGCACCTTGGTCAGGATTTTGATCATTGCCCTTAGACATCCTTTCTCTCTGTACATGGAAAGCCCAACCCCACTCCTGATTGGTCTCAGGACAATGCTCTTATCCCCATTGGCTAGAGGAGACCAGTCACACTAAAGAACTGTTATTAAACGCTGGACACAGCAGGAAAAAGAACTTTGTGGGCATCTTAGCTGAAACCTCTTTCTCATTCTCCCCTCCAGGGTGATTCTGGGGGCCCGCTGGTATGTGATGGTGTACTCCAAGGCATCACATCCTGGGGCTCAGACCCTTGTGGGTGGCCCGAGAGACCTGGCGTCTACACCAACATCTGCCGCTACCTAGACTGGATCAAGAAGACCATGGGTAGCAAGGGCTGATCCTAGAATGACCCCTGGATCTTCCTCAATAAACTCACAACTCTAGCTGGCTTCTCCCTTGTCTGTGTTTTGTTCCTCCTTGTGTGGAGGGGTGGATGCGGGTGGAGGGGATGCCCCCTGCTGGCAGGCTTGGTAGAGATCTGGAGAGCTGAGACCCCATAGCCACTCTGACCATCACTACTGCTACCTGAAGTCACCTCTCTTTTTTTCTGGAAGGATCTGGGTGAGTACGAGACTTATTTCAGGAAAAAGAAGACATGCAAGGATTTGCAAACATCTGGTCTGTGAAAGACAGGTTTGAAAGGATTTTTGTTTAGTTTTTCTGAACAGCTAAAGGGATCTCACTTTATCACTCAGGTTGGAGTGCAGTGGGACCCTCACAGCTCACCACAGTTTCAACTTCCTAGGCCCAGGCAATCCTTCTGCCTCAGTCTCCCAAGTAGCTGGGATTACAGGCATGCACCACCCCACCCCTCGTAGGAAGATATTTGCTCTTTTTTATTTTATTTTATTTTTGAGTTGGAGTCCCACTCCGTCGCCCAGGCTGGAGTGCAGTGGCACGCTTACAGCCACCGCAGACTCGACCTGCTGGGCTCAGGTGATCCTTCCGCCTCAGCCTTCCAAGTGGCTGGAAAGACAGGCATGCGCCACCATGCCCGGCTATTTTTATTTATTTATTTATTGTAGAGACAAGGTCTCGCCAAGTCACCCAAGCTGATCTCGAACCCATGGGCTCAGTCAATTCTGTCGCCTCTGCCTCCCAAAGTGCTGGGCTAACAGGCGTGAGCCACCACACCAGGCTTACTCCTTAAAAAAAAAAAAAAGAA
>NW_007258965.1:219019-221282 GCF_000164805.1 Carlito syrichta | reverse complement strand
GGCTCGGTGGCTCAGCCTGTAATCCCGCGCTTTGGGAGGCTGAGGTGAGTGGATTGCCTGAGCCCGAGGGTTCGAGACCCGCCTGGGCAACTTGGTGAGATCTCATCTCTACAATAAATCAAAAAATTAGCAGGGCATGGTAGCGCGCACCTGTAGTTCCAGCTACTTGGAAGGCTGAGGCGGAAGGATCGCCGGAGCCCAGCGGGTCGAGGTTGCGGTGGCCAGGAGCGTGCCACTGCACTCCAGTCTGGGCGACAGAGAGAGACTCCAACTCAAAAAAAAAAAGATGAAATATGCATAGAGAATAGTGCGGACAATATACAAAGGACTTTAATATTCACAAATGAACCCCCGTGAAACCACAACTCTGGCCAAAATGCTTGACAGCATTCAAAAGTCTAGAAATCTTTCTCACAGCTTAGAGCCTTTTGGCGGTGTCTGCTGTGGCAAAAGGAAATGAGTGTTGGGTCCAAGTAAAGGGTATACATTGATGTGTGAAGCAAAGGACCTTTGGGGGAGTTTTTCTTAGAGCAAGGGCTGAATATAAGTTGACTTACGGAAAGATGTATATGGAAGGGGCCAGTTATTATAAAGTGAGTCACTCTCTTAGAATTTCTAAGATTGTATTATGAGAGAGAACCTGATTGGTCACCTTTACTCCTTCAGCTATTTCATAGGTCACTGAATGGCCAACCGTTTGACTGCATTCTGCTCAGGTGACCAGCCCCATCCAATCAGAGACTATTTGGGTTGGAGTCATGTGACATGAAACCTAGGCCTATAGGAGGGCAATTCTACACGAAGGATGTGGGTGTGTATGGTGGCTTGTAGAGAGAGAATTGCCCTCTCATAGCAAAAGAAGGTGGGATGCATTCCTGGAGGGGCTACTTAAGAGACATCTCAACTCAAAGATTTTATCGTGGAACTTTTTTTTTTTTGAGTTGGAGTCTCACTCTTGCCCAGACTGGAGTGCAGTGGCACGCTCCCAGCCACTACAGCCTCGACCTGCTGGGCTCCTGCGATCCTTCCGCCTCAGCCTTCCAAGTAACCGGAACTACAGGCGTGTGCTACCACGCCTGGCTAATTTTTGATTTATTGTAGAGATGAGGTCTTGCCAAGTTACCTAGGTGGGTCTCGAACCCGCGGGCTCAGACAATCCACTCACCTCGGCCTCCCAAAGTGCTGGGGTTACAGGCTGAGCCACCAAGCCCGGCCAGATCTTCATTCTTAAATATTGTATTATGTATTTCTAAAACAGGGGATGGCAAGCTACAGCTAATGGGCCAAATCTTATGAGCTGAAAATTGTTTTTACATAAGGGTACCTGATCAAACCAGGCAAAGTGAGGACTAAAGGATGGCCCAAACTTTACCTGTACAATGACGACTTGTATAACTAATCCTGAATTGTACCCCACAGCTTTAAAATAAAATAAAATAAAAATAGTTTTTACTATTTGATTGATGATAGGGAATACTAACTTTGAACCTCAATTAAGCAAGATGTTATCCCCTGAAAAAATTCCATTTTTCTCATTAGTAGACAAATATGGGGGCCAGTTGCAGTGGCTCATACCTGTAATCCCAGCACCTTGGGAGGCTGAGGCAGGAGGATCCCTCTAGGCCAGGAGTTTGAGACCAGCCTGGGCAACATAAAACAACCCCCATCTCTACAAAATTTTAGAAAATTAACTGGGCATGGTGGTGTGTGCCTGTAGTCCCAGCTACTTGAGAGGCTGAGGCAGGAGGATCAATAGAGCCTAGGAGTTCGAGGCTGCAGTGAGCCATGATTCCACCACTGCACTTCAACCTGAGTGACAAAGCAAGATTCCATCTCCAAAATTTAAAAGGTAGATTTGTATGCACAAAATTTATTAGTACTAAATTTTGAATTTTATCCATTAAAATTGTGAAGAAATATTTTTCTCTTGTTGCTAAGTATCTATATAATGCCTTCCATTTTTGTCTTTTGGTTCACACAGCCTAAAATATTTACTATCTGAGCCTTCATAGAAAAAGTTTGCCAGCTGGGCTCGGTGGCTCAGCCCGTAATCCCAGCGCTTTGGGAGGTTGAGGTGAATGGATTGCCTGAGCCTGCAGTTCAAGACCCGCCTGGGCAACTTGGCAAGACCTCATCTCTACAATAAATCAAAAAATTAGCCGGGCGTGGTAGCGCGCGCCTGTAGTTCCAGCTACTTGGTAGGCTGAGGCAGAAAGATCGCCGGAGCCCAGCAGGTCGAGGCGGCGGTGACCGGGAGCAGCCA
>NW_007258965.1:208062-218725 GCF_000164805.1 Carlito syrichta | reverse complement strand
GGGGAGGGAGAGGAGGGGAAAAGGGAGGGGTGGGGAAGAGGAGGAGAAAAAGGAAGAGGAGGAAGAACATAGGTACCAGAGCCTAAAGTATTGAAATGATGATTTAAGATAATCAGCTCTCTTGACACTTTTTCTGTCACTCTGCCTACCTCTTTCTCTGTCCATTTCTCTCTCCTGTATGTGTACTGTTTCTCATTTCAGTGAGCTTCTTTTCTTCTCCTGTGAATATTATTCTAGACTCTAGGCAGACTTCTTCACATGGAAGCTACATAGCAGCTACTGACAGACACAGTAAAGCAAACTTAGCTGAAATAAAGATCTCCTTCCTCCTGGCATCTTGGATATTAATCCCACGGAAGAACTCTAATTGGTCTGGCTTGAACTGGGCCCTCCCCTTGGATCTATCATTGTTGCCAGGGCAAAATCAGTGAGCTTGGCCTGGGACATTTCTCCACCCCAATGAGTGGGTGGTGTTGGAGAACTATGATTGACAGTTTCTTCAGAATTATAGGAAACGAGGGAGCATGTCCCCAAAGAACAGGGGTTCTGTTCTTGAAAGAAGTAGGAAGAGAATCCAGGAAGTAGAAACAATGGGCCATCAGAACTCACGGGCTGAGTCAGAAGGTGCCAGGGTCACAGTGTCCAGGATCCCTCAGGGCAGGGCCCAGCTGGCAGGATAACAGATGCCAGTTCTCAGGTGTGATTGTGAGCTGGAAGATGAGTCACCAAGCAAAGGTTCAGGACTGAGGTCTGTGGGCAAGGGAGATATGAGGCTGGGTGTCTGGATGGGACTTAGCAACAGGTGCTGGGACTAAGCCCAAAAGGCACAGGGGGCTGGGATTTGGGGCTCCCCCCACCACATGGAGGTACACATCATGAATAGGCGTGGAGATTCCAAGTCTGTTTTGAGGCAAATGAGACTCAGAGGGTGTGTGGGGCATCACAGGGAAACTTCCTTCTGAGTGTGGGTTCGTGCAGCCATGACACCAATAATTTTTGAATCCCCTGACTCTTCTGACTCCTTAGCTGTGTGACTTTGCTCAAGTGATCTGGCCTCATTTAAGCCTCCACTTTCTCATCCCTAAAATCTCACCTCTCAAATCAGTCCTCACTTGGACCGATGTGAGAAATAGAGACAAGGTCTGCAAAGCACCTGACACACCACACTGGAGGTAGACAAGAAATGCAAGCTGCCTCATTCCCTAGATGATGGGTAAGGAAGATAATGTTCATTCAGTGGCTGTATGTGCCCACCAATTTTCACTCATAATTTTTTTTTTGAGTTGGGGTCTCACTTTTCCACCCAAGCTGGAGTGCAGTGGCACGATCACAGCTTACTGCAGCTTCAACTTCCGGGGTTCAGGCAGTCCTCCTGCCTCAGCCTCCTGAGTAGCTGGGGCTACAAGTGCACACCACCATGCCCAGCTAATTTTTTGATTTTTTTTTTTCTGTAAATATAAGGTCTCACTATGTTGTCCAGGCTGGTCTCAAACTCCTGGGCTCAAACAATCCTCCTGCTTCGGCCTTGCAAAGTGCTGGGACTGTAAATGTGAGTCACTGTGCCTGGTCTCCATTCATAATTTTATCCCCTCCCATTTGCCTTGAGAAGTAGGTTTTACTCTCTCCCACTTTAGAGGGGGCAAAGTGAGGCTCAGAAAAATGAAGTCACTTACCTGAAGTCTCAGGGTGGGCAATGAAGACTCAAGCCTGGGTTGGACTGACTTGTGAGGCCAAGTTCATTCTCTCACACCCTATGGCAGAGTGGCTCAGGGAGCAAAGTAGGACTGAGTCTACAGTGGGTGACCTGTGGATGCCAGAGCTTTGCAAGCTAGTATTTATTTAAGTACCTCCTATGTTTTCTGGCTTGGGCTAGGTGTTGACGAAAACAGCAATGAATACCAGACACATTTCCTCCACTCAGGTAGACCAGTGTTTAGCCACAACGTCAGGTTAAGTCATTAAGAATATAATTTACAGAGTGACAGCAACGTAGTTTTGGTGGTTTAGGAGTGAATAGCTGGGTTTCTGACAGTAACATCGCTCCTTCCTCTTTCTAACAGGATGCTAAGGAGGCAGAGGGCTGAGGGATAGGAGAATCCCGGGATGAAGATCTGGGCGGCAGGAAGGAAGGACACAGTTGCTAGGTCATGGAGCTGTGAGGTTAAGCGCGCCGGGCTCTGCTTCTCCCTAATTTGGGAGCCCAGGTCGGGAAGGTTGACACCCCTCAAGGCCAGGGTCCCAATGTGGAGCAGGCAAGACTCAGTGTTCACATTCTGGGGCCTGATTTTTGATTTTTAAATTTTTATCACATATTTATTAAAGACAGTCATTTACAGTTTATAAAAAAAATTGCCCTGACATACACCAAAATGTCCTGATAATGGTCATTAAAAACAACCACTCTGCCCTCCTCACGTCCAAATCAATATTCAATCTAGATTGGTTTAATTTTGAAGTGAAATCCAGTAAGCCTGAAGATCAGACACTTTGGGTCCTGGACAATAAAATACTCGTAAGCCTTCTGAATCCTTGGATTGATTGACATCAATAGAACCAATTTTTGATGTTATGAAAGAAATACATTCATCTCCAAGAACGACTTCAAGCTCCTGCCGGCCCACCTGGTCAGGAGGAGGCCATAAAGCGTCATCCTCTTGGGTAATATCACTGTCATCAATTATTCTTTCAGTACCTCCATCATACTTTTATGTACCTAAACCTCTTTTCTGATCATGTCATCACTTTTGTAATTGCTGTTGTCGGCATATGTCAATTTCCCGTCGGGTCGGAACACACATTCCAGGAACCCATGGGGGACCTTGCTCTTGGGTCCCACGTCGTAACGTAGTGACGTAGATAAACGTCACCCTCGCCCCATGGCCCACAAAAGGCAACCGAGACCAAATGTGCTCCCAACACTGACTTGTTTCCAGTGGATCCTGGAAGTGACGTCAAAGCAAAAGCCTGATTTTCGGGTTTGATGAGAGCATGTCTGGATGATCTGATGGCAACGTCAGCACGGTATTTGTTGGCAGACTTTATTTTAGGGTTTGTGTGAAATGAAGGGTCAAAATCGTGTGTGGAGTTGGAGAAATAAAAAAGCGAAGGGATGAGTTGAGGATGGAAATGAAGGTGGGATTTCAGGTAGGAATTGGGTTGGGGATGAGAATGGGGTGAGATTGGGATCAGAGTGTGAGGATCGGCGTTGGGGGGTGAGCTGGGATGGGTTTACAGGAGGGATATCCCCATGGGCTTTCTGGAATGTGGCATGGGTGAGGCTAAAGTCTTAGTTGTGCGTGGAGCAGATTTGGGACTGAAGCTATGGTGACAGTCAGTGCTTGGGTCAAGCTGGAGTCGGCTTATGGCCAGAGGTTCAGGGTTCAGGTCAAGAATCAGAGTTAAGATTCATTGAGGTCTGAATCTGAGTGAATCATTGGGGTCAGAAACTCAGTCAAGTTTCAGGTTCTGAGTTGTGGTATACATTGGGATTGGTCAAGGATAAGGCAGGATTTAAGTTTTAGGATTGGGTATGAGTTAAAGTTTGGGATAAAGACTAGGGCTGTGTCAAGACTCATGTTGAGAGTTGTGTCAAAATATGGGTTGGAGTTACAGTTTTGCTTAAAGTCAAGGTCTGAGGATCCCACCCTATTGGAAGCATTTGACCATGCCTGACCATAACTTCTCCATGAATGGCACCACTATCCATCCAGCAAGTCTTAACATCTTCCTCTACCTCAACACAACCTCCATTTGATCCATCGCCAAGGCCTGTCGATTTTCTCTCCTAAGTGCATTTTGGATCCATCTGCCTAACATCATCTCCACCTCCCAATTACCGACGTCCAAGTCACCATCATCTCTCACCTGGACAGCACCAATGACTTCCCCATGGTCTCCTCATATCTTCACATCCTCCCCAAATTCATTCTTCACACAGCAGCCAGGGCGATATTTTGAAAACACAAGTTTTGTTATGTTATTTCCCTGATTAAAGTCCAAGTGTTTATTGTCCACAGGATAAAGTCAGACTCACCATGAAATATGAGACTCTTCATTGTCTGGTCCCAGTCAATCTCTGGTTTCCGAGTTGCATCCATGCCACCTTCCATGGGGTCTTTGAGTATGCCGTTTCCTCTACATGGTACACTTTCCATTCTCCTCTCATTTTCTTCTAGTTAATGCTCACTATTCTTTCAATTCTCACCTCGTTGTTACTTCCTGGGTCAAAACCCCCGGAAGAGATTTCATAATACCCTATGTGTTTCCTTCAGAGGACACATTACAGCTGTATAATTGTTTGCGAATTATTTAATTATTTTTCCTTTACACAAGACTGTCATCTCCTTGAGGGAAGACTTTTAATCTAGGTTTGTGCGCTATTGAATTGCACCCAGTCTGGCCTTGTATACAGCTGGTACTCAGTACATGACAGTCAGTGCTTGGGTCAGGTTGAGTTGGCTTATGACCAGAGGTTCAGGGTTCAGGTCGAGAATCAGGGTTAAGGTTCACTGAGGTCTGGGTCCGAGTGGATAATTGGAGTCAGAAACTCAGTCAAGGTTCAGGTTCTGAGTTGAGGTATACATTGGGATTGGTCAAGGATAAAGCAGGATTTGTATAAAGGACTGGGGTCTGAGATGGGATATGGGATGAGGGCCAGGGAGAGAGCTTGGACTGGAGGGAGGGTTGGGTTTGTTGATTAACGTGGCTTCTTGATCTGGGTTCAAGTTGGAGTTGGATTCGGATTCATGATTTGGGGTCAGATTGAGGATGAGTCGAGATTTGGATCAAACACTGAGGTCTTAGGAAGGATGATTTTGGCTGCAAGGACCAAACTCCAACCCAGAAAGGAAGCCTGAAACAGTTGTGAGATGAAGGGACTCCATAGTTGGTTAATTTACCAGCTTAGTGATCTCATCAAAGACCCAGCAGGTCATCACCTCTCTGGCCATCTGCAATGTTTTGGCTTGGTCCACTGGTCACTTCCCTCCATGGTCCCAGGAGGGCTGCCACGGTTCTAGACTTTGCATCCAGAAGAACACCATCTGGCAGAAGAAAAGAAAACTCTTCCAGTGTCTCTTTTTGAAAACAAGGAAGTCTTCCTAGTTTTGTTTGTTTGTTTTATTTTATTTTGTTTTTTGGAGTCAGTATCTCACTCAGTCACCCAGGCTGGAGGGTAGTAGCATGCTCATGGCCACCACCACCTTGACATATTGGGCTTGGGTGATCCTGTCACCTCAGCCTTCCAAGTGACCGAAACCACAGGTGCCACCACACCTGGCTCATTTTTTTATTTTTTATTTTTGTGTAGAGATGGGGTCTTGCTGTGTTGCCAGGCTGGTCTTGAACTCCTGGACTCAAGCAGTCCTCCTGCCTTGGCCTCCCAAAGTGCTGGAATTACAGGTGTGAGCTGTCATGCCCGGCTCTCCTACTTTTATTTCCCCCCACAGCACTTCTCACCACCTAATAAACTTCACATTTTGTATACTTTTGTTTGTCCTGACAGTCTCTACCCCTTAGAACAAGAGTCTCTCTGAGGCAAAAATTTGTGTCTGTTTTGTCACTACTGAGTCCCCAAGACCCAAAATAGTCTCTAGCCCAGAGTAGATGTTCAGTAGATACTTTCTGAATGAATACAGTGAGCAAAAATGAATGTACAAAGTTCATCCCAGCATTATTATAAGGACACCATCCAAGTGTATTTCAACTTGAGACAATTACATAAATCACAATACAACTTTACTATAGAATGTCATACAACCATTACCAGGGAAGGAGAAATAATCTAAATATACTAAGAGGGAAAATTTTACTTTTCTTCAGTAATTTTATTGTGTATATTTAAGGTATGCAGTGAGCTGTTATACAATTTATAGACATAGTGTAATGGTTACTATGGTGGAACAGATTAACATATCCATCATCTCACATAGTTACCCTCCCCTGAGGCAAGAGCTGCTATAAGCTACTAATCCAGCCCAAATCTGAAATACAACACACTATCATTAACTGCCATCCTCAGGCTGTCAGTTAGAGTTATTGGCTTGTTCATTCTACATTTTTGCTACTTTGTGTCCTTTGACCCAAGTCTCTTCATTCTGAGATATTTTATCTTTTGAGTTGTAGTCTCACTCTGTCACCCAGGCTGGAGTGCAGCGGTACCATCACAGCTCACTGCAACCTTGACCTCCTGGGACTCAGAAGATCCTCCCTCCTCAGCCTCCCTGGTAGCTGGAACTACAGGCGTGTGCCATCACGCCCAGCTAATTTTTTTATTTTTATGTTGTAGGGACGAAGTCTCTTTAGGTTGCCTAGGCTGGTCTTGAACTCCTGGGCTCAAAGGATCCTCCTGCCTCAGCCTCACAAAGTGCTGGGATTACAGGTGTAAGCCACTTGGCCCAAGGTGTTTTATAGACTAAAAAAAAGTTCTATTAGATAATGTTTAGTACAGACATTTTTGTTTTGTATTGAACAGAGAAACTATGTATA
This sequence comes from Carlito syrichta, assembly GCF_000164805.1. Classification (NCBI taxonomy): domain Eukaryota; kingdom Metazoa; phylum Chordata; class Mammalia; order Primates; family Tarsiidae; genus Carlito; species Carlito syrichta. The sequence continues at coordinate 212,239 of NW_007258965.1, read as the reverse complement.
ACACGACAAAAAATGGTCATAGGCACATACATGTTCTGAACATGACGAATATCGAATATGGCACTATCAAATATGACTAAACTGGCAACAATAAGTAGCGTTTAGCGGCTGGTGTTGGGGACTGGGCCCTTTCTAATGCACACCGCCCCCCACCCCAAGGGGCTGAGGATGTGTCCAGACATAAAGGTACCCCAGGGGTCCAGCCAGGACAGGTCCCCACAGCCTGAACAGAATTAGGGTGCAGGGTCAGGCCACCCCCGAGAGTGGATGAGGGCAGGCAAATGGCCCCAGAGGAGGACCCAGGCCAGAACCTCCACGGGAGCTCAGCCCTTCTTTGAACCCCGCTCCGGCCCATCAGAGCCAGCCTGGTCCCTCCCTCGCCAGCCGCCTGGAGACGGCGGGTCAGAATGTGCGGGGGCGAACGCGGTCCCCGCCCGACCTGCGGGAGGCAGGGTGGGGAGAGAGTGCGTCGCGGTGCCAATTGCTGTGGCTGCCTCAGGGCTTCCAGATAACCCGAACCGCAAACACAGGCAGGAGGTGTCCCAGAGCCGGCTCCGCCCGCACCCCGGGGCGCGGGGGCGGGGGCGGGGGTGGTATAAGAGGACCGCCCCGCAGAGGGCAGGAGACGCCTGGCGCCGACCGAGTCCGGAGCCCGGATCGGATCAGACCCTCCCGAGGTGAGAAGGGACCTTGTCCGAGGTGAGAAGGGACCCCATCATGGAGCCCACTGAGCCTCTCAGAGGCTGCACAAGGAAAGGCTCGTCTGCTGGAGCTGGAGAGATCATTCAGGAGCAAGGGTTCAGGCCCAGCCCCTCCTCCCTCAGACCAGGAGTCCAGGTCCCCAGCGCCTCCTTCCTCAGACCGTGGGGTGCCGGTGATGTCGGGCGCGGCTGATTCCTGCTTCTGAGAGGGGAGGGACGGAGCTTGGAGACCCAGGTGTCTTAGGGAAGGGGGGTCCAGGCGTTCAGAGCTCTAGGTTCCAAAGTGAGGAGGGATGGCAGCCTGGATTCCCGGGTCTGAGGGAGGAGGGGTTGGGGGCTTGGACTCCTGGGTCTGAGGAAGGAGGCGCTGGGGACCTGGACTCCTGGTCTGAGGGAGGAGGGGCTGGGCCTGAACCCTTGCTCCTGAATGTTCTCTCCAGCTCCAGCAGACGAACCTTTCCTTGTGCAGCCTCTGAGAGGCTCAGTGGGCTCCATGATGGGGTCCCTTCTGCTGCCCCTGCACATCCTCATGCTGACCTTGGCCCTGGGGACTTCTGGACAAGAAGGTGAGGGCTGGATGGGGAGACCTGACCTCACCCTGGGTCCCCCAGTGTCCCCACTGACCGTCTCCAAGGAGCCCCCGAGTCAGAGCCCCTCCCTCCTCAAACTGCTTCCACCCTCGGAGACCAGACTGGACCACAGCCCCCTTGTTTTCCGCTTCCTGCCTTCTCCAGGGTCTCTGTCCCCTCCAGGCCCAGTCCTGACCTGCAGCCTCCATGGTGGCCCAGAGGAGATGCCCCCACTGGGTTTCGAAGTGGACTCCCTCCATCTCTCTCCATCGCCGTCTCTTTCCAATGCTGTCTCTCCTTCTCTGCATTCTCCATGCATCTCTGTCTCTCCCATCTCTGATTTGGAGCCCAGGGCTGCCAACTCAGCCTTCCCCGCTGCCAATGACGCAAGTGTTTCTCTATGTCTCCATCCAGACCAGGGTAACAAGAGTGGGGAGAAGATCATCAATGGCGTCCGGTGCACAACAGGCTCCCACCCGTGGCAGGTGGCCCTGCTCAAGGGCAACCAGCTCCACTGTGGGGGTGTGCTGGTCAGCGAGCGCTGGGTGCTCACGGCTGCCCACTGCCAGATGAGGTGGGTGTGCCCGCCTGCTGTGGTCAAGGGGTCAGCTCTCCAGGGGTCTCTGCCTTTTGCTCTAGGTCCCTGTCTCCCTCTCTCTGGGTCTGTCCCCTCTTCTTGGATATCTGGCCCCCTTTCTCTGGGTCTCTGTCCCCCTCACAGTCTCAGTGTCTCTTTCTGAATGTTGCTCCTTCTCCCAGTGATTACATGGTGCACCTGGGCAGTGACGAGCTGGACGATAGGAAAGCCCAGAAGATCAAGGCCACAAGGTCATTCCGCCATCCTGGCTACTCCACGCAGACCCATGTGAATGACCTCATGCTTGTGAAGTTAAATAAGCCAGCCAGGCTGTCATCAAGTGTGAAGAAAGTCAACATGCCCTCCCACTGCGAACCCTCTGGGACCACATGTACTGTCTCTGGCTGGGGCACAACCACAAGCCCTGATGGTAGGCTGCCTCAGTGACCCCGGAGTCTAGACCCCAGTGCCTCCTCCCTCAGACCAGATCAGACCCCAGCCCCTCCTCCCTCAGGCCCGGGAGTCTAGACCCCAGCCCCTCTTCTCTCAGACCCAGGAATCCAGGCCCCCAGTCCCTCCTCCCTCAGACCCAGGAGTCCAGACCTCACCCCCTCCCCCCTCAGACATGGGAATCCAGACCCCCCAGGTCCCTCCTCCCTCATACCTGGGAGTCCAGGCCCCAGCCCCTTCTCCTTCAGACCCGGGAGTCCAGGCCTACAGCCCCTCCAATACTCAGGCACCCTCCTCTCCCCACCAGCACCCAGGAGTTCTCAGGTCCTGGCTTCTGACTGACAGGTCTCCCCTCTCCCTTCAGTGACTTTTCCCAAGGAACTCATGTGCACAGACGTCAATCTCATCTCCTTCAAGGACTGCAAGAAGGTTTACAAGGAAATGCTGGGCAATTCCATGCTGTGCGCTGGCATCCCCAACTCCAAGACCAACGCCTGCAACGTGAGACCCCCTCCCTTCCCACCCCAGGTGCCCTGCCTGCTGGCTCTTGGCACAGAGCCTGACCGGGTGACTGGCTGGAGCCTGCCCTCCATCCACCAGACCTGACCTCCTTGGCTCTCTTTACCTCATTCCCTGCCTAGGTCAGCAGGGGGAGCTTACCCAGGACTGAGATGGCCCTGAGGGTGGGGCAGAGGACTTAATGGGTTGAGAAATTGGGGGTAGGGGGGACCAGGGGAAGTGAATGAGGCTCTGACTCCAGACCTAAGCTTTAAGGGGGGTACTGAAAAACTTGGTGATTGAGATGGATCCTTTTCTTTTCTTTTCTTTTGAGAAAGTAGAATTTATTAAGAGGACAGGAAAGCTCCCACAGTGGGAGGGGACCCGAAGGGGTTGCCCAAGATCGGTCGTTTTCTAATGCAATATTTAAAATTAAAAATTCATGCAAAAAGTCCACAATTTTAAATAAAGAGCAGGACCTTTGCCTCATGCAGCAATATGGCCCAGCCTGGCACTGATGCTGTCATTATTTAGAATTTAGATGCTGGGCGTGGTGGCTCACATCTGTAATTCTAGCACTTTGGGAGACCAAGTCAGGAGGATTGTTTGAGCCTGGAATTCAAAACCAGCCTGAGAAACATAACAAGACCTTGTTTCTACAAAACATAAAAAAAAGTAACAGGGCATGATGGCGTGCACCTGTAGTCTCAGCTACTCAGGTAGCTGAGCCAGGAGGATCGCTTGAGCCCAGGATGTTAAGGCTGCAGTGAGCTATGGTCACACCACTGCACTCCAGCCTGGGTGACAGAATGAGACCCTGTCTCTAAAAAGGAAAAAAAAAAAGAATTAGATTTTGGATAGTATGTCCATCACAGGGATTTATATTTAAAGTATCCCCTCAAAGTATTATTTCTTGCACTTACTGAGATTTTGTGCCTGAAGCTGATGCCTTACTCACCGCACCCTGGTCCTGGGGAAAGTACTCTCCCTCTCCCTCCACTTCCTTTCTGGTATCTTTTCCTAATCTCTTGCCATTCCCCCCATTCCTCCCCAACCCTCTGTTTCTGAACAAAGTCTTCCCACATCTCTGTTTATGCCTAACTTAATTGCATTCTTTTCCTCTGTTCTTTCTCTGTGTTGGTCTCTCTCCCTCTCCCTCCCTTCCCTCTCTCTCCCCTCTGTCTCTCTTTCTCTTTGCCTGTCTCTCTTTCTCCCCCTCCTCTCTGCCTCTCTCTCTCTCCCCCTACTCTCTCTCTCTCCCTCTTTCTCTCTCTCTCTCTCTCTCTCTCTCTCTCTCTCTCTCTCCCCCTCTCCCCCCCCCCCTCTCTCTCCCCTCTCTCTCTCTCTCTCTCTCTGTCTCTTTCTCTCTCTGTCTCTGTGTC
>NW_007258965.1:206075-208042 GCF_000164805.1 Carlito syrichta | reverse complement strand
CCCCCCCCCTAGAGAATGGGGGGGTGTCCCCTTCTCCCCAGCGAGGGCCAGCTTCACGGATGTGCAAGCTCGGCAGTGTCACAGAACCCTACCCTCAGAAGGGTCCCACGCATAGTTCCATACATTCCTGTCGCCATTTAGAAATTCTTAGTCTTTTAACAAGCAGTCCCGCATTTTCATTTTGCACTGGCTCCTGCAAATTATAAAACTGGCCCTGCCCTTGGTCTCCAAGACCATCGTGACCCGTTTCCTGAGTAAGGAGGCACGCAGCATCCATCCCCTGGAGATGACGTCCCTTTTCCCACTGGCTTTGAGCAGAACCCTTAACAATGGAAAATAAACAGTGCTCCCATCCGGGAAGCCCCGCCCCTTCTCTGTGATTGGTTCCATTGGCCAGGGCTCTGCCAATGTCTTCAAAGAACGTTGTCTTTGGCCCTAATTACTGCTCTCTCATTGGTCCTTAGAGACAGTATGTCTCTTCTCATGGGTCGGGGCTGAAGTCCCTGGTCTGGCAGGACAAAAGGCTGATGGCTGAGGAATGTACGAGACTGAGTTGGGCCAAGGGCTTTGCTCTGAAGCCAAAGCTAATCTGCTCTGTTCTCTCCAGGGTGATTCAGGAGGACCATTGGTGTGCAAAGGTACCCTGCAAGGTCTAGTGTCTTGGGGGACTTTCCCTTGTGGCCAACCCAATGACCCAGGAGTCTACACTCAAGTCTGCAAGTACACCAAGTGGATACAGGAGACCATGAGACAGCATCGCTAATACCTCACTGAAAATGCACAGAAATAAGGATGTTGGAGGCCTTCAAAGTCATATTTGACTTTACCTTGACTCAAAGACTTACTAGAAGATCAATAACATGCCCTATTTGTAAACCAATCAAATTAGCAAGGGCCTAAAGCCAAAACAAATAAACACAAAAATACCAGTGCTGGTGAAGATTTGGTAAAACCAACACTCTCAAACGCTGGAACTGGAAATCTGTGCAATCTTTGTGGAAGGCAGTTTGGTATCGTGAATTGACACTCTTATTCACTGCCTTTGACTCAGTAACTCTAGTCCTAGGAAGACCCTACTAAAAATAAAATCCAAACTGTGGAGCAAGGTTTGAGTTTATCACATTATTTATCATGACAAAAAAAAAAAAAAAAACACTGAACATATTTCCAAGCAGTGGATTGTTTAAATAATAGGCCAGTTTGACTCAGGATATTATGAAGAGATTAAGAATAATACTTGGACAGATTTGTTCATGTTGTGCAAGGATGTTTAGGTTATGTGACATTCACTGGCAAAAGGAAGCTGCATACATGTAAATGTATGTGATGCTAGTCACAGAAAATGAAATCTTTGTAGAATAAAATCGAAAGCACACTCAACCTGTAATCCCAGCACTTTGGGAGGCCAAGGCAAGTGAATTGCCTGAGCCCACGGGTTGGAGACCCACCCTGGCAACTTGGCGAGACCTCGTCTCTACAATAAATCAAAAATTAGACAGGTGTGGTAGCGCACGCCTATAGTTCCGGCTACTTGGAAGGTTGAGGCGGAAGGATCGCTGGAGCCCAGCAGGTAGAGTCTGCGGTGGCCAGGAGCATGCCACTGTACTCCAGTCTGGGCGACAGAGTGAGATTCCAACTCAAAAAAAAAAAAAAAAAATCGAAAACACAGGTCCCAGATTGCATATGGGGTGGTCACGTGATTTTCTGTGGATGTGCACTTTGATAACATGAAAAATAAAGGAGAAAAATCTCTGAACATCTCAAATTAGAGAGAGGAGATCTTTAGGGAAGGGAGACTAGAAATTAAAATGTGCCTGGTTTTGAGCCCTGGTCCTGTCTCCCTGGTGGGTGTATGTTTCCCTTTTCCAGGCCTGTCTTCCTCTTCTGCAAAATGGGAGAGAAGAAAGGAGAAAAAAGCCGGGCTCGGTGGCTCAGCCTGTAATCCCGCGCCTTTGGGAGGCTGAGGT
>NW_007258965.1:197628-206055 GCF_000164805.1 Carlito syrichta | reverse complement strand
ATTCCGGCTACTCGGAAGGCTGAGGCGGAAGGATCGCCGGAGCCCAGCAGGCGAGGCTGCAGTGGCTGGGAGTGGCCACTGCACTCCAGTCTGGGCAACTGAGTGAGACTCCAACTCACAAAAAAAAAAGGAGGAAGAGAGGGAGGAAAGGAGGGGGAGAGAGTGTGAGCACTTCATCAGAGTGGGAAGGGGTAGAAAAGTGTTTCTGAACATGTCACAGGTGAACACAGAGGGAAGGAGAGGGATGCGGCGGCAGATAGATGGGCTTGCAGGGGCCTGCCGAAAAGTGAGCAATCAGCATTCCCGGGGCTGGAGGAAGGTGGTGACTGGGAATCTAGGTAGGTGGGCTCCTGCAGCCCAAGAAGGCAGGGAAAGGGCCTCAGAAAGGGAGGAGGGAGGTGTCCTCTGTGACTCAGGGCCTGACCACACCCATGGCCACCAGATCAAAGCTCCTCTGGGTAGTCACACCTCAGACTCTGGTGACAGAAGGATCCACTGCAACCCAGAACTCACCGCTCCTACCTGTTTTTCCAGTTTCTCTCCAAGAATTCCTTCCCCAGCACTTTCCAGATCTTCTTATCTCATCTCCTTCTGAGTGTTCCCTAACCCACTTGCCCCCAATCCTGTCATACTACAGAAATCCTGCAGCCATTGAGTCTGAGTCTCTGCACAAAGAGGCAAATGCATAAGACTTGGGAGTTCAGGCCCCAGCCCCTCCTCCCTCAGACTCAGGAGTCCAGGTCCTCCTCCCTCAGACCCAGGAGTCCATGAGCCCAGCCCCTCCTCCCTCAGACGCAAGAGTCCAGATCCTCCTCCCTCAGACAGGAGTCCAGACCCCCAGCCCCTCCTCCATTAGACCCAAGAGTCCAGGCCCTAGCCCCTCCTCCCTAAAGTTTAGGAGCCCAGGCCACCAGACCCTCCTCCCTCAGACCCAGGAGTCCAGACCCCAGCCCCTCCTCCCTTAGACCTGGAAGTCCTAGCTCCCAGCCCCATCTGCCTCTGGACCTATGTCAAGTTTCAAGAATGTCAAAGGTTTTCAGCCAGCCATCCCCATGAAACTCCATCAACTTTTCTTCTCTCTCCAGCAAGCCATCCAGAATCAGTATTTAATCTAACATTTTTTAAGGTAACAGAACATTGCATTTGCCCTAAGCCAGGCTGGAGGTCCCTGGCTCTGCCCTCTGTTCCTCATATATGCAAGATATAGATGGGCTGGTTTGCAGTGACTGAGATGGGACTTATGGAATTTTTTAAAAGTAATTTCATTTTTCTTTGGACAGATGGCATACTGTAATAGTTAAGACACTAGCCCTGGAAGCTGGCTTCTTGAATTCAAATCTCAGTCTGGTCCCTACAAGCTGTTTGCCTTTGAACTCCTCACTTCCTCATCCCTGTCTCTTCATTTGGAATGGGAGGAAGAACACCTACTTCATAGCATTAGTATGAAGATTCAAGAAGTTAACCTGCAGGCCGGGAGCAGAGGCTTACATTTGTAAACCCAGCACTTTGGGAGGCCACGGTGGGAGGATGGTTTCAGGCCAGGAGTTTGAGACCAAGCTGGATAACATAGAAAGGGGTTGATGGCATGCACCTGTAGTCCCAGCTACTCAGGAGGCTGAGGCCGAAGGATCAGCTGAGCCCAGGAAGTCGAGGCTGCCGTGAACCACAATCGTGCCACAGCACTCCACCCTGGGCAACAGCATAAGACACTGACTCAAAAAAAGAGTTAATAAGCAGAAAGTACTCTAATACTGTCTGACACAGCATAAGCCTTCCACAGGTGTTGATTTTTAGTGTATATGACTTCTGGCACTTTTTCCTGCTTACACTCATGAAGTTTCCTTATAAGACAATTTATTTGTTGAAGGCTTTTGCAAAGCAAGTCAATTTGGAGAATTAATATCCAGTAAATAAAAATCCATGGCATTCAAGGATAGAAAACCACAAAGGTCACCAGAGAGAGAACAGGCAGAGTTGGAGACTCCATTCTCTCACTTGGAAATTCCTCCACACCCACAGCCAGCCACCTCCCTCCATTCCCCACACAGCTCTCAACAATTTCTCAAGTCCACCCACCCTGTACTGTCATAAGGTAGACCCAGAGGGGTTGCCAAGACGCGGGCCGCATCCACCGCCATGCTGAAAGCTGAGTTCCAATTCAGGCTCCACCATTTCCCGGGTGTTTGACATCGAGCAATTAACTTCCCCAGTCTGGGCCTTGATTTTCTTATCTGTAAAACGGGAGTGGGTGTAATGAAGTCATTTAGTCACTTGGTCAACATTTGCCAAGGCTACCTCTGGACCAGGTTCTGTGTGGGTACTTGGGACGCAGGGGTGAGTCAGTCCAGGCGCCTGCCCTCAAGGAGCTCACAGTCCAGTGGGAGGGACAGACATCAATCCAGTTGGCCCCAGTCCGGGGTGAACTGAGGGAGGCACTTGCTGTGAGAACCTACATGAAAGAGTGACTCGTTCAACCACAGCAGGTGGAGGTTGGGTGGTGTTCAGGGAAGACTTCCTGGAGGAGGTGATGTTCAAGCAAGGACTTGAAGGACAAGTTGTTTTTGACAGGAAAAGGTGGGAAAAGCATTCTAAGAAGAAGGAATAGCATGAATGAAGGCTCAGCGGCCAGAGGACATAACACGGTTCAGAGAAACATGTGATCTTGAATGCTGGAACACATCCAGATAGGTAGGCAGAGCTGGGCCCTGCAGTATGGAATGAAATCTAATTGTCTTGCCGCCCATGGCTCTTGATGGCTTGGCATGAGTTCCAGTTGAGATGCACGGTGATTGTAAATGACACACTGGATTTCAAGCACTCAATACCAGAAAATAAGAAGGCATGGTGCCATTACTAATTTTCTTATTTTGATTGTATATGCTAACATTCTGGATATATTAAGTTAAATAAAATATTAAAATTAACCCCTCCTGTTTCTTTTTATTTTTTTTACATTTTTTAAGATTTTTTAAAATTTGGATGTTATTGTTTTTTAGGCTTAAAACTGGTGGTTTTGTTGTTTGTCTGGGGGTTTTTGTGTGTTTTTTTGTCAGAGTCTCACCATCGACCAGGCTGGAGTGCAGTGGCATGCTCACAGCCACTGCAGCCTTGATCTGCTGGGCTCAAGTGATTCTTCCTCCTCAACCTTCCAAGTAGCTGGAACTACAGATGCCTGCCACCATACCTGGCTAGTTTTTGTGATTTATTGTAGAGATGAGGTCTTGCCAAGTTGCCAGGCTGGTCTCTTCTAGCCTTGACCTCCCAAAGTGCTGGGATTACAGGCTGTGCCACTGTGCCCAGTCATATATATATACATATTTGAGTTATGAGTCTCACTCTGTCACCCAGGCTGTAGTACAGTGACACACTCATGGCCACTGTAGCTTTGATCTGCTGAGCTCAGGAGATTCTCCTCCTCAGCCTTCTAAGCAGCTGGATCTACAGATGCATGCCACCATGCCCAGCTAATTTTTTGATTTATTGTAGAGACGAGGTCTCGCTAAGTTGCCCAGGCTGGTGTCGAACCTCTGAACTCAGGCAATCCTCTCGCCTCCACCTCCCAAAGTGCTGGAGTTACAGGCATGAGCCACCACGCCCGGCTAATTTTTCTTTAATGAAAAGATTTGAAGTGTCCTTACCCCCCAAAATAAGCATGTGAGGTACTGCACATGTTAAATAGCTTGGTGTAGCCATTTCACAACATGTTCATATATAAATAAAAAATCGTCGTGTACACCAGAAAATATTTACTTTTTTTTTTAAGTCAAGGTGTCACTCTGTTGCCCAGGCTGGAGTGCAGTGGCACGATCATGCCCACTGCAGCCTCAATCTCCTGGGCTCAGGAGATCTTCCTGCCTCAGCCTCCTGAGTAGCTGGGACTACAGGTGCACACCATCACACCTGTCTAATTTTTCTATTTTTTTGTAGAGACGAGGTCTTGCTATGTTACCCAGGCTAGTCTCGAGCTCCCAGCCCCAGGCAAACCTCCTGCCTCAGCCTCCCAAAGTGCTGGGATTACAGGCGTGAGCCACTGCACCAGGTCACAAGTTTTACTTGTCAATTAAAAAATAAATTTAAACCCAAACCTCAACATCATGCAATAACCTATGAAACCAACCTACATGTATACCCTTTGAATTGAAAAACAGCAACAACAACAGGCAGTGAGACTTTGACTCAAACATAATTGCGGTGACTAAAACATTTGAACGCACTTGTGTACTGGACATCATTGAGTGGTTGGTCAGTGCTGCCCTAGATGCCAAATCTCCTCGAAGGCCAGGCTAAGGGCCTGGGACTTTTTGTCCTGAGAGGGAAGGAGACCCTGTCCAGGGTTGAAAGAAGACCCCTCTGGGGTCTCTGGGGTTAAAAGAGGGAGGCAGAGGGAGAACCTGTGAGTGGGGGGGGGTGCAGAGACATGGGGAATGAGAGGAAGAGACCCCACAGACAGAGGAGGCAGAAGGACAAGACCTGGGGGTCAACAGACTGTGCGTCTGGGAGGATGGTGAGTCCTCAGAAGAAGATGCTGGGGTCAGTGGGGACCAGGTGTGAAGGGCCTGGTGAGGGCAGGGAGGGGACGGCCACAGCAAGGATACTGAAGGCCAGTTGATCTTCATCCTGGGAGTGATGAGCAGTCTCAGGTGACAATTAGGTTTAAGGCAAGAAAAAGCCAAAAAAAAAAAAAAAAGTTTGGCCAGATGTAGTGGCTTATGCCTCTAGTCTCAGCTACTCGAGAGGCTGAAGCAGGAGGATTGCTTGAGCTCAAGAGTTGGAGGCTGCAGTGAGCTATGATTGGGCCACTGCACTCCAGTCTGGACAATGCAGCCAGACCCTATCCCTAAAACAGACAAACAAACAAACACAAATAAAAGTTTCCCTGCAAGGCCAAGCCCAAACAAGTCTTAGAGGGACTTTAGTCACTGTCCTTGTAACCCAACTTCCCCCAAACCTCCTCTTCCTTTTTCCGCCCTGCATCCTCCGGGCTCTGCGTCTTCACACCCCTCCTCACGTCCCTCCCTGGGCCACACACACCCTCACCCTCCAGCCCATACCAACCACCTCTATGGCTTCCCACCCTGGGTGCCAGGCGTTCTGACGGCCCCTCCCCTTGACCTCCGCCTTTCCAGGTTCAAAGGCACCTCCCAAGTCTTCCCGGAGCCCTCTGTGGCTTCCTGGCACCCCCACATCTCCCCATAGCCCTGGGTGGCTCCCAAGGGCTCCTGGATTCCCGCGACTCTCCACGCCTCTCCCTGTGCGGCAGTAGATCTCATCAAGCGGTCCACAGCCCTCCTGCACCTGCTGGCTTTCCCCTCGCTCCAGCATCCCCCAGGCTCCCTGGGGACCGGACTCCCCTCTGTGCACATACATACTTCCCCAGGAAATCTAGGGGGTATCTGGAGAAGATGAGCAGAGGGAGTCAGAGAATCAAGGCAGAAAGAAGAGAGGGAGGGAGGAAGGAAGAGAGAGAGAGAGAGATTGTGAGAATGCCTGGTGCCCAGTGTAGGAGAGGGAGAGGGAGAGACAGAGAGAGAAGCAAGAAGGAAGAGAGAGAGGGAGGGAGGGAGAGAGAAAGAGAAAGAAAGAGGGAAAGAAATAAAAAGAGAGAAAGAATGAAGAGGCAAAGGGCGGAGAGACACAGACTGAGATGAACAGAGAGAGAGAGAGATGCAGAGACAAAGAGAGCAAGCTGGAGACAGGGCAAGGGCAGGGACACTGAGTGCACACAGAGGGCAGTGAACCCCCTCATCCCCACCCCCATGGCCAAGGAGACACCTCAGAGGTGGGTAGACTTGCAGAAGGACCAGGAGGGTCCGAGATTCTGGAACACCCAGGCAGGGCTGGACGACAGTCGTACGGGAGACCGCCAGACCTGGACAAAAGGAGGCTGTTGAGGCAGCCGCCTGCCTGGAGGAGAGGCTGGGAAGTGGGGCTGCCGGGACATGGCACTGGGGTGCTGGGGCGGACAAAGCCCGATTGTTCGATTGTTGGAAGCCTTTGCCCCACAGCCTGGGTCTGCTGCTCCCCAGCCCGGGGCAGGGGAGGGGCTGGCTTGGTGACACACGCTCTCTCCCTGGCTGGCTCACTCACTATCTCGCAGGGACACGGAGGTCGTCACATACACAGAGGGACCCACGGGCAGGTGCGTGAGTCACCCCAACCCCACTGAACCTGGGCGGGTTGGCTCCCAGCGCCCGAGGGCTCTGGGGCAGCCATGAGGGCCTGCAGGTCCTAAGTGCACAGACAAGTGGGGGCTGGGGGGCTCTGGGCACCTTTTGGTAGACCCACAGTGTGCACCTCAGTCCTCAACACGCTCATTCTCAGAGGCCTAGAAGACTAAGGCCTGAGAGTAGAACTTCCTCTCTCTCAGAACCAGGCCCCAGCCCCTCCTCCCTCAGAGTAGATCAGACCCCAGCTCCTCCTCCCTCAGACCCAGGGGCCTAGGTCCCAGCCCCTCCTCCCTCTGACTTAGGGGTCCAGACTCTCAGCCTTTCCTCCCTCAGACCCAAGAGTCCAGGCCCCAGCCCCTCCTCCCTCAGACCCAAGAGTACAGGCCCCAGCCCCTCCTCCCTCAGACCCAGGAGTCCAGGCCCCAGCCCCTCCTCCCTCAGACCCAGAACATCACGCCCCCAGTGCACTCAGGGACCAGTTCTCTCCTCCCTTGAGACCTAGTCAGGGGTCACCAGGAGCAGAGCCGTGGGGGCAGAAAGAATGTGTGTGGGAGACCTGGGTGAGAAGGAAAAGGGTGGGGACTTGGGGAGACAGGGGTTAAAAGGAAGTTCCAGAGGCATCTGGGGACAGAAGCAGCCTCATCCAGGGAGACTAGGAAGCCTGGGGTGTCTGCCTGGCAGTCCCTGCAGCCCGGGCCCCGCAGCCTGAGTCCTGTGCTCTGGGCTCTGTGGCTGCTTCTGGAAGCTTCCTCTCCCCAGGCCACCTGCACTTCTGACTCTCTCTGCTTCCCTGTCTTGGACCAGTCTCTTCCCCAACCCAAGAGCCCCCGGAGGCCTGGAGGCAGGTAAGATCACAGGCATGGCAGAGGCTGCAGGTGTGGGTGGTCCAGGGGAGGCTTTCACAGAGAGGATGAAGGCTGCACCCCAAGTCTCACACTCTCCTGTTTCCCCACCCCCTACCGAGAGTCTAAGGGCGGGAAGATTCAATCCGGATCTCACTGCAACCCACAGCTCTGAAACTCTCTAGCACCTGCCTTTGCGAGACCCTCCGATGGAGAATGTGGGTTGGGGAGAGAGAAATCAAGAGGCCGGATGGGAAGGGCAGAGGTCAAGGCAGGAGAGCAGGAGGGGCAGGGAGGAAGGCAAGGAGGAGGAGGAGGAGGAGGAGGAAGAGGAGCAGAGGGAGGGGTGGGGGTAGAATCTGAGGCACTGACTAATGGGCGTGTGGCCTCCCCCAGGAGCCAACATGAAGAAGCTGATGGTGGCGCTGGTGCTGATGGCTACAGGTGGGAAGAAACGGCATGGGATGGGGGGAGGTGGCAGGTGTGGCTGGGCTCATTGACGGGGAAGAGATGGGTATTAGCAATGGGGATACATGTGGGCACAGGGTGGGGTGGTTTTGACACGAGGAAGACGTGGGGGACTAGGATAAGGGTGGGTGTGGAGAGGGGGATGGTGGTGTGATTGGACTGGAGAATCAGAGTGAAGGGGAGTGTCTGGGTCTGGGGGTGGGGAAGGTGGACCCGGCATGGCAGTGCACACCTGTGATCCCAGGACTTTGGGAGGCCGAGGAGGGAGATCACTTGAGTCCAGGAGTTTGAGATCAGCCTGAGCAACATAGCAAGACCTTGTCTCTATCAAAGTCAAAAAGTTAGCCGGGCATGGTGGCACACATCTATAGTCCTGGCTGCTGGAGAGACAGAAGAAGGAGGATCGCCTGAGTCCAGGTGGTCAAGGCTGCAGTGGGCTGTGATGGTGCCAAGGCACTCCAGCCCAGGCAACAGAGTGAGATGCCAAATCAAAAAAAAAAAAAAATAGGTATGGGGAAGGTGGTGGGAGGTATGTCTCAGGTTCCCGCTGGCATCCTCGTGTTCTGCCTCAGTCTTGAACATTTGTCTGCCCTGACCAAAAAGCAACGGACTGAAAAGCCTCAACTTGTGTGCTTCCAGGAAAATGTAGCTACTCTACACCCGCACTGACTTGGTCAAGGGCACCCTCCACGTGGAACTCACCTCTCTGAGTGTTCAAAGGTAAGGAACAATTTCCACATAACGGAAAGTGATGCCCCAGTCCTGGGGAAAGAGCCCAAGACCACCCACAGGATAGCAAACAGAGGCTTTTTATTTAGAGCTTGCTCCAGCATGCAGGCAGCTGCCAGCACTTGTGTTTGACAAAGGCTGACAGACAGCAAGGGAGTGAGGGAGCTGCAAAGGGAAGCTCCAGGTGCGCTCTGATGGAGTCTGTTGTCTTGTGAAGCTGG
>NW_007258965.1:172251-197608 GCF_000164805.1 Carlito syrichta | reverse complement strand
AACTCAAAAAAAAAAAAAAATAGGTATGGGGAAGGTGGTGGGAGGTAGGTTGGTAGGTAGAGTTTAGGGCTGGGGTTGGTCTTAGGGATGATCTAGGTGGAGAAAAGGAAGAAAATAAGTTTGAAAATTGGGGAGAGGCCAGGTGCCATGGCTCACGTCTGTAATCCCAGCACTATGGGAAGCCGAGGTGTGAGGATTTCTTGAGTCCAGGAGTTTGAGACCAGCCTGAGCAACTTGGTGAGACCTTGTCTCTACAAAAAAAAAAAAATCAAAAAAATTTGATGGGCATGGTGGTTGTGCGCCTAAAGTCCTGGCTACTTGGGAGGCTCAGGTGGAAGGATCACCTAAGTCCAGGAGGTCAAGGCTGCAGTGAGCTGTGATTGTGTCACTGCACTCCGGCCTAGGCAACAGAGTGAGAACCCAACTAAAAAAAAAAAAAAACTCTGGAAAGGCTGGGGAGTGAGTCAGGCTCCCGGTGGGTCCAGGGAACATCTGGGGGTGGGACTGGAGAGGCTCCTGACTGGGGGTCTCCGTGGGGGATATGCCTGGTGTCTCCAGGTCTACTCTCTGACTCGGACCCTCTCCTGTCAGCCTGGGCCCAGGAGCAGAACAAGGTGGTGCAGGGCGAACCCTGTGAGAATTCTCACCCCTACCAAGCTGCCCTCTACACCGCGGGCCACTTGCTCTGTGGCGGAGTCCTCATCCACCGCGAATGGGTCCTCACCGCTGCCCACTGCAGGAAACAGTGAGTCTCCCGGGCACAAGGAGTGGACATGGGAGGGCGCGAGGTGTCTTGTAGATGTCAGGCAGGTGGTGACACATACATCACCCCCCCATCCCAGCTTGAGGCCTGCTGGCCACCAGGCTCATTTGAGCAAAGTTTAATCAAGTTCTAAACAGGCGCCAGACCTCTGCATGTAGTGATTTTTTTTTTTAAGCAAAATGACTGTCTTTTTTTTTTTGAGTTGGGGTCTCACTCTATGGCTCAGGCTGGAGTGCAGTGGCACAACAATGGCTAACTGCAGCCTCGACCTCCTGGGCTCAGGCAATTCTCTTGTCTCAGCCTCCAGAATAGCTGAAACTACAGGCATGTGCCCATGACGCCTAGTGAATATTTTCATTTTTGTAGTGATGAGGTCTTGCTATGTTGCCCAGGCTGGTTTTGAACTCTGAGCCTCAAGCAATCCTCCCACCTTGGCCTCCCAAAGTGCTGGGATTATAGGCGTGAGCCACCGCGCCTGGCCGGACTTACCTTCTGATGGGAGAATCAGAAGGGCATGATGGGGGCCTTTGGGTTTAATTCTAAGTGCAGGAGGAAGCCACAGGGCCATCTTGATCAGGGAAGCAGCATGATCTGACTTGTATTTTTCACAGCACCCTGGCTGCCACATGGAAAGTAGACTGGGCAAGAGAAGAGGAAGGGAGGACCACTTGGGGGCTGTTGATGTCCTTCCTTTGGTGACATAGGAGGGTGACCTGGACCAGGTGGTGGCAGTGGGGATGGAGGGATGTTGAACACCTTGGGAGGTATTTGAGACTGGGTCTCAGCCATGTGCAGTGACTCACACTTGTAATCCCAGCACTTTGGGAGGCCAAGGCAGGAGGGTTGCTTGACCCCAGGAGTTCAAGACTAGCCCGAGCAACATACTGAGACTTCATCTCTCCAAAACATTAGTTGGGCATGGTGATGCACTCTTGTAGTCCCAGCTAAAACTACTGGGAGGCTGAGGCAGAAGGATTGCCTGAGCCCAGGAGGTTGAGGCTGCAGTGAGTCGTGATCGTGCCACTGCACTCCAGCCTGGGTGACAGAGTGAGACTCTTACTTTTAAAAAAAAATCTGTCTCAACAGGACTTGGCAATGAGGAACAGGAGGGAAAGGGAGGAAGAAGGCCTGACCTCTAGGTGTTCACCCTGAATAACTGGATGTTTTGTCATATCTCTTTCTGAGTCAGGGAAGAAAGAAAGAGAAAACAGGCTAGGCATGGGGCAGGGAGCATCTGACATTTCATTTTCTCCTTGGTGAGTTTGAGATTCGTGGGAGATGTCCCAACAGGGAGGCCTCTGGAGCTAAGAGGAGAGGACAGAGCTGGAGGTAAATGAAGGTGTCATCAGCAAATAGGGAGTATTGAAAGCCTTGGGACTGAGGCTGGGTGTGGTGGCTCCCACCTGTAATCCCAGCATTTTGGAAGGCTAAGAAGGACTGCTTGAGCCAGGAGTTCAAAACCAGCTTGTGCAACATAGTGAGACATCGTCTCTCAAAAAGAAAAAAAAAAAGCAGCTGGATGCTGGATGTGGTGGTGTGCACCTGTAGTTCCAGTTACTCAGGAGGCTGAGGCAGAAGGATCACCTGAGCCCAGGAGGTTAAGGCTATGGTGAGCTGTGATCATGACACTGCACTCCAGCCTGAGCAATAGGATGAGACCAACTTGAGAAAGAGAGAGAAAGAAGGAAGGAGAAGGGAAGGGAAGAAAGAAAGAGAGAGAGAGAAAGAGAGAGAAAGAGAGAGAGAGAGAGAGAGAGAGAGAGAGAGAGAGAGAGAGAGAGAAAGAAAGAAAGAAAGAAAGAAAGAAAGAAAGAAAGAAAGAAAGAAAGAAATGGCAGGTCTGGGGAACGTTTAGGGGTGGGACTGGAGAAGCTCTTGGCTGGGACTCTCTGCGGGGATGTGCCTGGTGTCTCCAGGCCTACTCTCTGACTCAGACCCTCTCCTGTCAGCCTAGGCTGAGGAACAGAACAAGGTGGTGCAGGGCAAGTCCTGTGAGCAGAAGTCTCACCCCTACTAAGCCGCCCTCTACACCATGGGCCACTTGCTCTGCGGGAGAGTCCTCATCCACCGTGAGTGGGTCCTCACGGCTGCCCACTGCAGGAAAAGAAAAGAAAGAAGGGGGGGGCAAGGGAGAGAGGGGGGGATAGAATATTTTATTTAGAAAGGGTGGAATTGGCATTTGCTGAACTGGGGCTCCAGATAAGAGGAAGGAAAGAAGGAAGAGAGAGAAAGGAAGGGAGGGAGGAAAGGAAAGGAGAGGTCTTCCAAGGTTATTCAGAAAGGGTGGAATTGATACTCACTGAGTTGGGGCCTCCAGGTAAGACCCAGCCCTCCTCCTTCTCAGGAATCTTCAGGTATACTTGGGGAAGCACAACCTTCGGCAAAGGGAGAGCTTTCAGGAGCAGAGCTCTGTTGTTCAGGCTGTGACCCACCCTGGCTACGATCCTGCCACCCACGATCAGGACATCATGCTCTTGCACCTGGCACGCCCAGCCAGATTATCTGAACACATCCAGCCCCTTCCCCTGGAGAGGGACTGCTCAGCTAGCCACACCAGCTGCCACATCCTGGGCTGGGGCAAGACAGCAGACGGTCAGTAGCGGGAGGCTGGTGGGAGGAGGCTAGGGGCGAAGAGGGAGGTGAGCCCGAGGATGAAGGGTGGGACGACGGGTGATGGGCCATGGAAGATGGGCTGAAGGTGAGGACCGATGGGGTAGTATCTCAGTGAAGGAGAGGTCAACGGGGAGGGAGGGAACATCTGGGAGTTGGGCCGATGAGTGAACAGCCAATGGAGAAAGCTGGCCAGTGGTGAATGGCATGAAGGAGCCGGGCCATGAGGCGAAGGGTCAATGAGGAGGGAAAGTCAGTGGGGAGGTTCTGGTCAGGAAGGAGGCCAGTGGACAAAGAGAACCGATCAGGATGCAGTGATGCGCAAGAAGCGATAATGGCGGAGGACCGAATGGAAGAAGAGAGATCAGTAAAGCAGAAGAGCCAAGTGAAGGACGTGAATTGAGAGAGCAAATGGGGTGGAGTTCATGGGAGAGGGACCAAGTGGGAAAGGGTCAAGAGGAGTCACTAGAGGAAGAAATAAGTCCAATAGATCAGCAGGAACCATTAAAGGTGGGTCTGTGAGTGAAGGGCCAATCAAAAAGGTGGACCATTGGCTGAAGAGCCAATAGGAAGGGAGAGGCAATGGAGGAAGGTGGGGCCAGTTAGAAAAGGACCAATGAGGGAGGCGAATTGTTGGATGAAAGGAAGGGCCAATAGGAAGGGAGATTAAATGAATGAAGAGCCAGAAGGGAGAGTCAATGTGGGAGGACAGGGCCAATCAGGAAAAGACCACTGGCCAAGAGGTGACTAATCAGGATGAAGCAATGGGCAAGAAGTGTCTAATGAAGGATGGACTAATGAGCAGGAGGGATACAATAAAGAAAGGACTAAAGGTCGACTAGAACTACTGAAGAAGGCGGGACCAGTGGAAGAGGGACAAGTGGAGGGAGGGCCTAAGAGAAAGGGAAGACCAATAGGAAATGAGGACTCATGGAGAAGAGACGATTAATGAGGAAGATGGGCCAATGAGAGGGAAGAATGACGGAAAGAGGGACCAATCAGGAGACAGGTCGTTGGACATGGGTTCAGCGGATGAGACAAACAGGAAGAGGGGAGCCAATGGAAAATAAGGATCAAGAGGGGATGGCTTTAGGGGTTGGAGGATGGGAAGCACCAGGGTGAGCCTGGCCCATCTCTCTCCGGCAGGTATCTTCCCTGACACCATCCAGTGTGCTCGCGTCCACCTCGTGCCCCGTGAGAAATGTGAGCTCGCCTACCCCGGCCAAATCACCCAGAACATGGTGTGTGCCGGAGATGAGAAACACGGGAAGGATTCCTGCCAGGTGAGGCCACTGGGTCCTGCGGGTCACACGGCCAGAGGCAGGACAGAGGCACAAAACCACAGCCAGAGACAGGAAGACAGAGACGGGCTGGGGGAAACCAGAGGCAGGAAAGGGGAGAGTGACTCAGTCCCACACACAGAAACACCGCCAGGGACATGCAGGGATATAAAGACACAGCCGGCAGAGACGGGGACAGCAGAGATGAGGGTGGAGATGGAGAGATCGAGAATCGGACAGGGGCTGGGAGCAGTGGCTCATGCCTGTCATCTCAGCACTTTGGGAGGCTGAGGTGGGAGGATCGTTTGGGCCCAGGGGTCCGAGACCAGCCCGGGCCACATAGCGAGACCTCATCTCTCTAAAAAACATTTTAAAAATCAACCATGCATGGTAGCGTGTGCCTGTAATCCCAGCTACTTGGGAGACTGAGGTAGAAGGAGCGCCTGGGTTCAAGTCAAGGCTGCAGTGAGCCATGATCATGCCACTGCACTCCAGCCTGGACAGCAGAGTGAGACTCCAAAAAAAGAATCAGAGAGACACAGAAAGGAGACAGATGGGGGTTAGACGGTAAGGGGACCATCCTTCCTCAAACAGAGCCCCCAAGAGTCCTGCTTGGAAGTGACTAAGCTGGGCAGGGGGCGCTGCATCCCAAATGCCCTTAATTTGGGCTCCCCCCACTACCATCCATCCAGTCTCTCTTTATGCCAAAGTGACTTGAATGCGTTGAAGGACATGCAGATACCACTCAAGGGTGGGGGAGAAGACAGAGAGAGTGATATATAACAAGTTAAAGGAAAGAAAAGGCAAGCAGGCAAGACTGTCCTCAGGGCAAGAGTTGAGAGGAGAGAGGCCAACACAGCCAAGGAACATGTCTCTGAACAGATCGGGATAACACAAGCCACGGCTTTCCCTGGGTCTCTGTCTTCCCCACCTCTCTCCCCAGCCAGACTCTTCCTGTGTCTGTCTCTGTCTCTCTCTCTCTTGCTCTCTTTCTTGAGTTGGGGGTCTCACTGTGTTGCCCCGGCTGGAGTGCAGTGGCACAGTGACAGCTCATCACAGCCTCAACCTTCTGCAATCCTTCTGTCTCAGCCTCCCAAGTAGCTGGGACTGCAGATATGCGCCGCTACGTCCGGCTAACTTTTTTTTATTTTTTGTAGAGATGAGGTGTCACTATGTTGTCCAAGCTGGTCTCAAACTCCTGGACTCCAGCAATCCTCCCACCTTGGCCTCCCAAAGTGCTGAAACTACAGTGTCCCACCAGTGTTTCTATCTCTGTGTTGCTGTCTGTCTGTGAGTCTCCTCTGGTCTCTCTCCATCTTTTTCTGTCTGTGTCCTTGTGTAGTCTCTCTGCCTGTCTTCCCCCGGAGTCTTTCACTCCATCTCTAATGTCTCTACCTTTCCTCTCTCTGTCTGTCTGTCTGTCTCTCTCTCTCTCTCTCTCTCTCTCTCTCTCTCTCTATCTCTCTCTCTCTCCATTTCTGTCTGTATCTGACCTTCTCTCTCCCCCACAGGGTGATTCTGGGGGTCCGCTTGTGTGTGGAGACCGCCTCCGTGGCCTTGTCTCATGGGGTAACATCCCCTGTGGCTCAAAAGAGAAGCCAGGAGTCTACACTAATGTCTGCAGATACTTCAGCTGGATCAGGAGAACCATTCAGTCCAAAGGATCCTGACATGCGACGCCCAGCTCTTGACCTACGTCCTCACTGGCTGGCTCCAGAACGTCTCTCACCAACACCTGCCTTCCCTCCCCTGCTGCCCGGACCTCACCCTGATGCTTAATAAAGGCAGTGACACAGAAACACAAATGCGCCCTGATCTCACCACCACCCCCACCCCCATCCCCCCACCCCGTCCCTCCTGGCGTCGCTGGGCCAAGGTCTTGCCCCCAGCGCTAGGAGAAGACAGGACAATCCCTTCCAAGCCTCCCTCCTCCCTGACTGTCCCACTGGCCTGGTTTCTTGCTGGAGAGGCACCGCTCACTCCATGCGTCCCAGGGCAGGACCGTCCATCACTGTGCACATGTCTCAGCTGTCAAATTAGGATTACAGCTGGGTATTCCATATCAGGCAGTGGCTGTCGGGAGAAGTCAAGATGTCGAGCAGGCAAAATGCACAGAGCACTGCTGGTCCGCCATGTGCTCAGCAAAGAGTACATTCTGGCTGGGTGTGGTGGCTCACACCTGTCATCCCAACACTTTGGGAGGCCGAGGCAGGAGGATTGCTTGGGCCCAGGAGTTCGAGAATCAGCCTGGGCAACACAGCAAGACCACATCTCTACAAAAAAGTTGAAAATATTAGTCAGGTGTGGTGGCACATACCTGCAGTCCCTGCTATATGAGAGGCTGGGGCAGAAAGATGGCCTGAGCCCAGGGGACCAAAGCCACACTGAGCCATGAGCATGCCATTGCACTCCAGCCTGGGCGACAGAGTGAGACCCCAACTCAAAAACAAAACAAAAAAAGATTACATTTTATATTTAATTGTCTTTCTTTGTTTTGAGGCAGGATCTCGCTCTGTCACCCAGGCTGGATGGAGTACAGTGGTGTGATCATAGCTCACTGCAGTCTCCTGGGCTTAGGCAATCCTTCTTCTTCAGCCTCCCAAGTAGCTGGAACTCCTGGCCCTGCCCCTCCCACCACACCCTTCTTATGTATTTACTTATTTATTTATTTGCAGAGACAGGGTCAAGAGTGAATTTTATTATGAGTGGGGCCTTTGGCTTTGATCCCACCTCTGCCTCTCTCTGAAACCCAGACACTCTCAGTTCCCCCTGACAGCCCCATTTGATGTTTTCCCTTCCAGGGAAGACAATGCCTCCTTGACACCTCCACCCTGTTCCAGCCCTCAGAGTTGGCTTTCTCCCCCTCATAGCAGCCACAGCAGAGAGGTGAGAGGGTGGAGAGACCACCTTGTGAGAGTGAGGGTGACGAGAGGTAAGACGGGAGAGGAGAACTGGGGTCAGGTCTCGAAGGGCCTCAGACTCCAGCCTGAGAGGTTGAGGCTTTCTCCTGAGGGTGAAGTGGAGCCATGGAAGGGTTGTGAGCAGAAGAAACCCTGGGAACACATGCAGGGTGAACCAGAGGGGAGATACTGGAGGCTGGAGCTGGAGAGGAAGTAGCACAGGCAAAGAAGATGAAGACTGAGATGGGACTGGGGCCGGGAGGGCTGGAGAAGGAACCGGACAGGAGCTCACCATCCAGAGACATCCTGGTGAGTAGCATTCCCTGAGAGGGAACAGCATGTGGGAAAGACAGAGAATGTGAGAACAACTACACATTGTCCTGGTCTGCCAAGGCTGAGACTGGAGGTGAAAGATGTGGGAGACATGACTGGAAATGTCGTCAGCAGAGAAGGATACCATCGAGTGTCAGGCAGAAGAACTCAAACTTGAACCTGGACCTCAAGAAAGGGAATGACATGGTCAGATCTGGGCACTAGAAAGATCTTTAAAAAAAATAAAAATAAAAATTGGCTGGGCTCAGTGGCTCAGCCTGTCATCCCAGCACTTTGGGAGGCCGAGGCAAGTGGATTGCCTGAACCCGCAGGTTCGAGACCCACCCAGGTAACTTGGTGAGACCTAATTGTCTCTACAATCAATCAAAAATGAGCCAGGCGTGGTAGCACATGCCTGTAGTTCTGGTTATTTGGAAGGTTGAGGCGGAAGGATCGCCAGAGACCAGCAGGGTCAAGGTTGCGGTGGCCGGGAACGTGCCACTGCACTCCAGTCTAGGCGACAGAGGGAGACTCCAACTCAAAAAAATTAAAAATTGAAATTAAAAAGAAAGAAATTCAGGCGTGGTGGCTCATGCCTGTAATCCCAGCACTTTGGGAGGCAGAGGCAAGAGGATTACCTGAGCGCAAGGGTTCGATTTTAGCCTGGGAAACTTGGCAAGACCTGGACTCTGCAATAAATCAAAACATTAGCCAGGCATGGTGGCATACGCCTGTGGTTCCAGCTACTTGGGAGGCTAAAGCAGAAGGATGGCCTGAGCCCAGCAAATCAAGTCTGCAGTGGCCGTGAGGGTGCCACTGCACTCCAGCCTGGGCGACAGAGTGAGACTCCGACAAATTAAATAAATAAATAAGATTTTAAAAATATGGGCTCATGCTTATAATCCCAGTACTTTGGGAGGCTGAGGCGGGAGGATTGCCTGAGTCTAAGAGTTTAAGACCAGCCTGGGTAACATAGCAAGACCTCGTCTCTACAATAAATAAATACATGCATACATAAAAAGAAAGAACTTAAGATCTTCGTCTTAAGAATCAAAGAAACGCAACACTTGATCATGGGGACATGACACAGCAGTGTTGACAGTGAGAGTAGGTGGAAATATGAAGCCATTAGAATGGCCTGGGCCCACATTGACCAACCTTCTCCAGAAGTGACAAATGATAAATAGAGTCGTGAAATTCACCAGGGTCCTGGAGGAACCCAGTCAATGACTGTCCAGACCAAAACCAACTTCGGTTCATTGAGAGAAAGTTGTTGTCTTCCTTAATGGATAAAAGAATAATAACAACAATAATAATCTATTTCATTTTTTCAGTTAAGGTCTCAGTCTGTCGCCCAGACCGGAATGCAGTGGCACGATCACGGCTCACCGCAGTCTCGACCTCCTTTTGATTTTTTTGTAGAGTCATGGTCTCGCTATGTTGCTCAGGCTGATCTTGAACTCCTGGACTCAAACAATCCTCTCACCTCAGCCTCCCAAAGTGCTGGGATTACAGGCATGAGTCAACTATGATTTGGGCTGGACAGTCATTGATTGCGTTCCTCTGGGACCCTGGTGAATTTCACAGCTCTATTTATCATTTGTCACTTCTGGAGAAGGTTGATCAATGTGGGCCCAGACCTTTTATAATATTTTAAAATACTTATTAACACACACCAGGTATATTCTAAGTGCTTTGCATACACTAACTCATCTGATTCTTGTATCAAGCCTGTGAGGTGGATATCATTATTGCTCCCATTTTGCAGTTAGAGAAACTGAGGCACAGAGGGGTTCCATGGTGTGACCAAAGTCTCACAGCTGGTAGGTGACCAAGCCAGGATTTAATGATAGGAGCTGGTGCCACAGTTTGGGTTCCTACCTGCTCTTCTGGACTGAAATCTTCTTGTTATTCTGATTTGTTTTGGAATCGAGCATAAAAATGTTTAAAAGCCCAGCCTGCAGTGTGAAATTTTTTAAAAGCAGAATCTCTACACATTTTGGTATTTCAAGTGCTTATATGTCTAAGAGAATGTCACCCATTATAGGGACAGCCTTATAACTTCAACTTGAAATGTGTAATTAATCTGTGATTTTCAAGATGGGGCAATACCAAGTTTCTGTCCAGTATTGGGATATTTGAAAGAATGCAATATTGATCATATTTGTAAGTGTAACATACTTAAATGTATCAACTCACTTAAATGCTTTGGAAATGATGCCTGAACACTGAAAGACTTCCAGAAGAGACTGAAAGTGCTAGTTTTAGAAATGTAGTTTAAGCCGAGCTCGGTGGCTCAGCCTGTAATCCCGTGCCTTTGGGAGGCTGAGGTGAGTGGATTGCCTGAGCCCGCGGGTTCAAGACCCACTTGGGCAGCGAGACCTCATCTCTACAATAAATAAAAAATCAGCCGGACGTGGTAGCGCATGCTTGTAATTCCGGCTACTCGGAAGGCTGAGGCGGAAGGATTGCCGGAGCCCAGCAGGTCGAGGCTGCGGTGGCCGGGAGCGGCCTCTGCACTCCAGTTTGAGTGACAGAGTGAGACTCCAACTCCAAAAAAAAAAAAAAAAAAGAAATGTAGTTTAAATGATTGAAGGAGACCGGGAGCTGTGGCTCACACTTATAATCCCAGCACTTTGGGAGGCCAAGGCAAGAGGGTTGGTTGAGTCCAGAAGTTTGAGACCAGCTTGGGCAGTATAGTGAGGTCGAAAAAAAAAAAATTTAAAAATTAGCCGGGCATAATGGCGTGCCTTCAGTCCTAGCTACTCTGGAGATTGAGGGGGGTGGATCACCTGAGCCCAAGAGGTTGAAGCTGCAGTAAGCCATGTTCATGCCACTGCACTCCAGCTTGGGAGACAGAGTGAGATCCTGACTCAAAAAATCAAAGAAAGACCAAGTGCACTGGTTCACACCTGTAATCCCAGCATTTCAGGAGGCTGAGGCAAAAGGATCTCTTGAAGCCAGAAGTTCAAGACCAGCCTGGGCAACATAGTGTGCCCGCCCCCATCTCTATAAAAAATACAAAAAAAAAAAAATTAGCTGGGTGTGGTGGTGTGTGCCTGTAGTCCCAGCTATTCAGGAGGCTGAGGTGGGAGGATCACCTAAGCCTAGGAGTTTGAGGCTATAGGGGGGTACGATTACACCACTACACTCCAACCTGGGTGACAGAGTAGGACCCTGTCTCTACCCCCCCAAAAAAATCTATTAAAAAACAAAATGTTTGAAGGCATTTAACTCAGTTTGTAAAAAGGACCAAACATTATAAAGACTCCACTAATGTGACCATTAAGATATGACTAGAATAAAAATGATTGTAAGCTGAACTTAGAAGTCATTTGAATGCACAAAACATTAATTCCCAAAAGAAAAATCAACCTTCAGATTTGTGATGTTTCGTTGGTTTTTTTTGGGGGGGTGGGGTTGTTTTTCCCTGTGCACTGAAGCCAGCCTCCAGGACTCTGTAACCTCCACTGAACAAGTATGAATTACAGATGTGAGCAGGAAGGCCCAGTTCTTGCCCTCAAGGAACGAGAGTTGGCATCCCAGTCACTGTGTGCACGGGCAGGTCTGAGTGTGGCATGCTGCAGATCCATGTTTGGCTCTGACCTCCTAGTGAGGACAGAGACTGGTGACACAGTTGAAGACAGATGGAGAGAGCCAGGGACAAACAGAAGAGCCGGCACTAAAGGACACCAGGGAGGCAGTCTCGGGTAACCCAGCGCTAAGGAGGGAAAAGCCGCCTTTCGGGTTCCCCCACCTAACGCCCATTTCCCAAAAGGCCAGGAGCCACCCACCCATCCTGGCCACTTGACCTCTTTTCCCATCAACAGGAGGCCCTGCCCAGCTCTCGCCCACGCCTGCTGCACCAACCAGTCCATGGCACCTGTGGGTACCCAGGCTGGATCCCTGCTTCTTTCTGCTTTGTGGCCTGGACCCAGGGAGAGGGTGGGAGAAGAGGAGGAGGCGTCCTTTGCAACGTGCAGGGAGAGGGAGACAGAGAGACAGATACTCAGAGCCAGAGAGAGGCAGATAGAGAAACAAAGACACAGAGAGACACAGACACAGACACAGAGAGACAGACAGAAAGACAGAGAGGCAGATACTCAGAGCCAGAGGGAGACAGAGACAAAGAGGCACAGAGAGACAGAAATACAGAGAGACAGGTACTCAGAGCCAGCAAGAAACAGAAAAAGAGACAGAAAGACAGATACTCAGAAGCTATAAAAGACAGAGAGAAAAACACAAAGAGACAGATAGTCAGAGACAGAAAGAGAGAGACAGAGACAGAGACAGAGAGACAGACAGAGCCAGAGAGACAGGAAGAAAGGGACAGAATAAAACAGACCCAAAAAACACAGAGAGGCTGAGAAAAATCAGAAAAAAGAGGGGGCTAAGATAGGGAGAGATGCAAAGAGAGACACAGATTGTAAGGACAGAGATCAACAGAGAATTCCAGACACGCACAAGGGGCAGGAGGACAGTCTTGGGGGTGACAGCTATGTCCATTATCTTGATTATGGTGAGAGTTTGACATGTGTCAAAAGTCATGAGATTATACACTGTAAATATGCTCAGTTGATTGAACCTGTTATACCTAAAAAAAAAAAAACTGTAAACAAGAAAGCAGAGGTGAAGTAAAAGAAAATTAAAGGCATATTTGACAAATGAATCATTCAGAATCACCAAAAAAAGAAAATAACAGACATAGAAAGGGAGGAACAGAGAGACAGTGACATGAGAGAAACAGGGGTCCCAAGGCAGAGACAGTGACACAGAGAGACAGATACTCAGAAGCTGTAAAAGACATAGAGAAAGACACCGACAGACAGACAGAGACAGAAAGAGAGAGAGACAGACAGACAGACAAGCATGAAGTGGGGACCAGATGCTGAGACTCAGAAGACTGGGCGGGTACCACAGAGACAAAGATGGAAAGAGGAGAGAAGACGGACACAGAGAGAGGTGGAATCAGAAAACTGCACAAGAAGGAAGGAAGGAAGGAAAGAAGGAAGGAAGGAAGAGATAAATAAATCCCAGCACCAAAAGGAGCGACCCAGAGCTGGTGAGAAGCCAGATTCCGGAGGCCAGGGGAGGCAGAGGTGGGCCTGGCCTGACTTCCAGAGACCCCTCCCCATCCTCTGGGCCAGGGAGGGAGGGCGTGGCATTCAGAACTGGGTGGGGGGTGCTCTGGGGGTGGAGGCTGGGGGAGCGGGAGGAGTGATTGCCAAGGCCCGACAGGGCACCTCACTTCCTGGGAATGTGCCCCAGGGAGCAGTGGGTGGTTATAACCCAGGCCCGGTGCCCAGAACTGGAGCCCAGGAGGAGGCGGCAGGAAGGCACAGGCCTGAGAGGTCGGCAGCTGAGCTGGGAGCAGGTCCCTGACCCCCTACCCCAAGGACGAGGCAGGTGAGGTCAGGGAGGGGGGCTCAGCAGGTGGGGAGGGAGAAGTGGGTCTGGAGCTGTCCCTCTTCCCCCAACTGGAGCTGCTAGGCTCTCCTCTGCACTCTGTACCACCAGAGTCTCAACTCAGCAACATCCTTGTGATCACTCTCAAGGGGAATGAGGTGGGGGAGGCAGGGGAAGTGGCTAAGGGCTCCCAGAAGGGCCTGGGCCTCCCCACCCCGACGCCTGCCTCCCAACCAGGTACAGCAGCGATGACAACAGCAGGAACCCCTTGGATGTGGATGCTCCCAGCTCTGATCACAGCCTTGCTTCTGGGCATCACAGGTAACCAGAACCCCTGTATGTGGGGGAGGGACTGTCTATGTGGCACTGGAGTTCCTGTCCCCTGGTGTACCATCTGAGACTGAATACGACCCCAGGACTGCGTGAATGTGAGCCTGTGTCTGTATTTGTGGTTGTGTGTTTGCCTATATGTTTGTGTGACTTCCACGGTCCCATTATCGAGGGACCGTGTGTGCCAGGTGGACCTGTCCTTTCAAGGCGGAGTGTGTGATTGTGTGACTGGGTGTGTGCGCACTTAAGACTGTGTGTGGTTCCCAACTATGTGGGTGAATGTGTTTGGCACTGGGGATGTTTACTCTGTGTTTGGCCGTGACAGGTTGTCTGACTTTGTGTAGGATTGCAAGTTCCTGGGGTTCCTGTCCCTGTGTCATCCGATGGTGTGGAACAAAAGTGGTCATCACCATGAAAATGTAGGACAGTGTATGATTGCGGATAGCCATTTGTGATTGTGTGATTGTGGCTGGGTGCCGCATATCGGGTGCCGAGATTTTTGACCATGTGACTGCTTGAGACTCTGTGTGGTGGTGACAGTATTTTTGTAAGGCTGTGCAAATGCCACCATGCGTGTGACAGTGCAGCTGTGTGGCTGGAGGTCTCATCCCTGCCTGGAAGGGCTGCATGTGCAGAAATGGCTGTCTCTGTGAGATGGTGTCTGCAAGATGGTGGATACTGAGTGACCAACTTGCACCTGCCATGCTGGGCACGGGAGGGGTCCAGTGAACATAATCTTGTCACTGTGCTAATGTGCCTGTGTCCAGGAAAGTCTGTGGCAGCCTTTGCATCCGTGCATACACGAGCACCCGTGCATGTCACTGAGACAATGTGGATGGGTGTGTGAGGTCTTGCAAGGCTGTCCTGGGGAGTGTGGGGTCCACGAGATGGGACTGCACCACTAGCTGGACCTGTAGAGGCAACAGGTGCCTGTCTGCGGAGCATGTATGTGCTTGGCTGTGGCAGCATTGTGTGTGTGGGCCTAGGAATATGTCCGTGAATGTCAGTGGCGCCAAGGCTTCACTTCTCTGGGCCCCCAGCAAGACTAGGACTCAGTGAATGAGCGCAGGCAATGATGATGGAGTGGAGGCTCTGTATCTGCAGGTCTGTGTGTGGGAAGAGGATGAATTGGCAGGAGGATCCAGGAGGCACATTTGTGTCTGAGAAGTCAGAAAACCAGCCCTGCTCTCCCCCTCCACCGGCCCCCCAGCCGAGCCCTTCCCGGGTCCTGTTCCTCCAACCCTAGCTCCGCCCATGAGCTCTGACCCCGCCCTCTTTCCTCAGCCACGTCCCTAAGCCAGACTTCTCTCTGGAGTCCAGCCCAGAGAGAGGGACCTCTGAGGCCCGCCCCTTTCTGCCAGGCTCCACCCCCTGTGCTGTGGGCAGTTCCCAGAGCTTAGAACCCACCTCCCCTTCCAAAGTCAGGACTCTTTAAAGGATAGCCCTCCCCACCACGCGACCCTGACCTTGACCCTACTCAAGTCGATTCCAAACCCTTCTTCCATCTCAGGCTGTGCTGCCTCCAGCCCTGACCCCACTCACTGAGGCCTGACCCCACTTCTTGAGACCAGGTCCCATCCCTAAAGCCCTGGTCTCTGCTTCATCCCGAGGCTCCATCCCCATACCCCCGGCTCTGCCCCTGAGGTTGTCCCAGAACCTCCTGGACCCAATTTCATCCTCCTCTGGTCCCACTCACTTAGTTCTAGCCAATCCAAGGAGCCCGCGAGGTACAGTTAGAGTCCTGAAGCCCTCAGTGGGCCCACGCTTACTCTCCAAGGCTCCGCCTCCATAGCCTCGACCCCGCCTCTAAGTCCCCGACCACGCCCCCTCGGCATAAGCGCTTTTCCAAGGCCAGACACCCTCTAGATAGCTCCGCCCCCTGAGTCTAAGCCCCGCCCCCTGTCGCCAAGCTCCGCCCCTCAGCCTCTCCCTGCTCTCTTTCTGCCCCCAGAGCCTGTGCTTGCAAATGATGTTTCCTGCAACAACCCCTCTGCCACCGGAACCTCTGGGAGCAACCGGGACCTCGAAGGTGGGGCCCGGGAGGACAGCCGGTCCGACGACAGCAGCCGGTCCGACAACAGCAGCAGCCGCATCCTAAACGGGTCTGACTGCAAGAAGCACACCCAGCCGTGGCAGGGCGCGCTGCTGCTGGGGCCCAACCAGCTCTACTGCGGGTCTGTGTTGATTCATCCTCAGTGGCTGCTCACGGCCGCCCACTGCAGGAAGAAGTAAGTGAGTGGGGGCCCCGAGACCAGGGGACAGAGAGAGGGGAAAGGCGGGTGCGGGAGACATGGAGGTGAGGGTCGGGCTGGTTGGGGTGGATTGGGGATGGGATAAAAGATGGAATTGAGGAGAGTGGGGTGGGGATGAGGTTAGACTGGAGAGAGGTCGTGGCAAGGGATGAGACGGGGTGAGGGAGGGTCGTGATGGGGATGAGGTTGGATGGGGGCGGGTCGTGAGGTTGGATGGGGAGGGTCGTGGTAGAGCATGAGGCTAAATGGGGGAGGACCGTGATGGGGATGGGGTTAGATGGGGAGGGTCACGGTAGGGGATGAGGTTGGAGGGGGAGGCCGTGGTGGGGATAAGGTTAGATGGGGGAGGGTCATGGTGGGAGATGAGGTTGGGGGGGAGGATCGTTGTAGGAATTAGGCTGCACGGGGAGGGTCGTGGTAGGGGATGGGGCTGGATGGGGGAGGGCTATGATGGGGATGAGGTTGAATGGGGAGGGTCATGATGTGGATGAGGTGGGATGGGGAAGGGTCGTGTGGGGGATGTGGTTGGATGGGGGAGGGTTGTGGCCGGAGATGTGTTGAGATGGGGGAGGATGGTTGTGGTGGATGATGGGCTTAGATATGGAAGGGTCATGGTCGCCGATGGGGTTAGGGATGGGCTGGATTTGGGATTAGGAACATACACGTTGCATGGTCTGGAATGGGGAGGTGGGATTAGGATTGGCTTTAAAATTGGGGGAGGGGTGGGGATGACTATGTGGCTGGGAGGGGACCAGGGGCAGGATTGGGATTAGAAATAGACATGGGGCTGAAGACAGGCTTGGGATGAGTTCAGGGGATCAGAGATGACTGAATTTATCATCGGAAACAGCTGGTTTGGGATTGAGATTGCAAATGCTTATGATTTAGGGGTGGGGAGAGGATTTGGGCTGGGGATAAAATTGGGTTGGGGCTGGGCATATGTATGTTGATGATTTGGGATGGAGATGGAATGAGGGTTGGCTCTAGAACTGAGGGTGGGTGATGACTGGGATGGAGATGGAGTTAGGGTCTGCTCTAGAAGTGGGGATGTACAATGGTTGGCATGGAGATGGAATTAGGGCTGGCTCTAGAACTGGGGGTAAGTGATGACTGGGAATGGAGAGGGAATGAGGGTTGGCTCTAGGAGTGGAGATGTGTGATGCATGGGATGGAGATACAATTAGGGCTGGCTCTAGAAGTGGGAACCAGTGATGACTGGGATGGAGACGGAATGAGGGTTGGCTCTAGAAATGAGGATGAGCAGTGATTGGGATGGAGATGGAACGAGGGCTGGCTCTAGAATTGGGGGTGAGTGATGAATGGAATTAGGCTTTGCTCTAGAAGTGGGGACCAGTGATGACTGGGATGGAGATGGAACGAGGGCTGGTTCTAGAATTGGGGTTGAGTGATGACTGAGGTGGCGTGATTAGCATGGAGAGGGAATTAGCATTTGCCCTAGAATTGGGATTGAGTGATAACTGGGATGGAGGTGGAATTAGGGATCGCTCTAGAAGTGGGGGTGAGTGGTGACTGGGATGGAGATGGAATTAGAATGGGCTCTAGAAAGTGGGGTGCACAATGACTGTGATGAAGACGGAATCAGGGTTGGCTCTAGATCTGGGCGTGCCCATGACTGGGATGGAGATGGAATGAGGGTTGGCTCTAGAACTGGGGGGTGAATGATGATTGGGATGGAGATGGAATCAGGAACTGTTCTAGGATTGGGGGTGAGCAATGCTTGGGGTGGTGATGGGATTAAGGTTGGCTCTAGAATTGGGGCGGAGTGATGAATGGGATGGAGATGGAATTCGAGTTGGCTCCAGAAGGGGGATGCGCAACAAATGGGATGGAGATGGAATTAGAACTGCCTCTAGAATTGGGGGTGAGGTGCGATTAGGATGGGGATGGAATTAGAGTTTGCTCTAGACGTGAGGGTAAGCAATGATGGGGATGGAAGTGGAATCGGGGCTGGCTCGAGAAGTGGGGGTGAGTGATAACTGGAGTGGAGATGGAATTAGGGTTGGCTCCAGAAGTGGGAGTGAGGGATGATTGGGATGAAGATAGGATGAGGACTGGCTCCAGAAGTGGGAGTGAGGGATGATTGGGATGGAGATGGAATTCAGGTTTGCTACAGAACTGGGGGTGAGCCATGATTGGGATGATGATGGAATTAAGGTTGGCTCTAGAAGTGGGGTTGAGCGATGATTGGGATGAAGACGGAATTAGGGCTGGCTCTAGAATTGGGTCGAGTGATGACAGGGATGGAGATGGAATTAGGGCTGGCTTTAGATTTGGGGGTGAGAGATGGTTGGGATGATGATGGAGTTAGAATTGGCTCTAGAAGTGACGGTGATCGATGATTGGATTGGAGATGGAATCAGGGCCGGCTCTAGAACTGGAGTGCACAATGACTGGGATGGGGTGGAAGTGAAAATGGAGTAGGGATAGGGCTGGAACGGAGGTTTGGGTGGGGTTGGCGGTGGTGGGATTTGTGCTTGAGATGCTCGTGCTGATGGCTTCTCGGTGGTGAGAGGGTCGGGTTTGGGGTTAGGGCTAGAGATGGGATGGGAATAGGGTTGGAGTCGTGATGGGGGTGGAGAGAGGCCTGGGGCTGAGGACCTAACTGCAGCTGGTATGGTTTGGGACTTGGTGGGCTGGGACTAGGTGTGGGGTCAGAACTGGCCATGAACACTAGGACAGGCATCAGACTGGTGGTGACCCGCACTATCTTCCTCAGGGGTTTCAGAGTCCGTCTTGGCCACCCGTCTCTGTCACCCATGTTTGAATCTGGGCAGCAGACATTCCAAGGGGTCAAATCCATCCCGCACCCTGGCTACTCCCACCCCAGCCACTCCAACGACCTCATGCTCATCAAACTCAACAGAAAAATCCGCGTCACACAGGATGTCAGACCTGTCAACATCTCCTCCCGTTGTCCCTCTGCTGGGACCAAGTGCTTGGTGTCTGGCTGGGGGACCACCAGCAGCCCCAAAGGTGAGTGTCTGGGTTCCTCGGGATGCTTGCCCATCTCCGCCCCTCCACATCTCGCTCCACCCCTCACCATGTTCTTGTTCTACAGTGCACTTCCCTAAGGCTCTCCAGTGTCTGAATATCACCGTGCTAAGTCAGGACAGGTGCAGGGATGCCTACCCAGGACAGATAGATAACACCATGTTCTGTGCCGGCGACCAGGTGGGCAGAGACTCCTGCCAGGTAAGGATCCGAGATCTCTCCCTTTACAGCAGTGCCAACTCATAACCAGGAGCTTTGGTAGGTTCTGAGAGTCCAGCAATCACCAAAGTTAGGACATCTGTTCTCAAAGGAAGGTGAATAGAAACATAATGTAACCTGTAATCCCAGCACTTTGGGAGGCCGAGGTGAATGAATTGTCTGAGCCCGCAGGTTAGAGACCAGCCTGGGCAATTTGGCGAGACCTCGTCTCTACACTAAAAAAAAAAAAAAAAATTAACCAGGCATGGTAGTGCACACCTGTAGTTCTGGCTACTTGGAAGGCTGAGGCGGAAGGATCGCTGGAGTCCAGCAGGTCGAGCCTGCGGTGGCCATGAGGGTGCCACGGCACTCCAGTCTGGGTGACAGAGTGAGACTCCAACTCGAAAAATGAAAAATTAAAAAATAAACATCATAAATATTTTTTTAAAAAGAAATATAACATGAGTTGAGTATGCCATTTAAAATGGTCAGGGCCAGGCAACCCCTTCGGGTCTCCTCCCACAGTGGGAGCTTTCCTGTCCTTTTAATAAATCCTGCTTTCTAAGTTAAAAATAAAATAAAATAAAATGGTCAGGGCCGGGCATGGTGGCTCACGCCTGTAACTCCAGCACTTTGGGAGGCCAAGGTGGAAGGATTACTTGAGCCCAGGAGTTTGAGGCCAGCCTGGGCAGCAGAGTGAGACCTTGTCTCTACCAAAAATAAAAAAATTAGCCAAGTGTGGTGGCATATGCCTGAAATCCCAAGGCATGCTCCCATAATCCAAGCACTTGGGAGGCTGAGGCAGAAGGATCGCCTGAGCCCAGGAGTTCAAGGCAATGGTGAGCCATGATCATGTCACTGCACTCCAACCTGGGCGACAGAGTGAGACTCTAACTTAAAAAAAGAAATCTCTAGTAACCACATTTTAGTAAGAAACAAGTGAAGTTAACTGTAATAACATCATTTATTTAACCTAATGTATCTCAAATACAATCATTTCAAAGGGTAAGTAATATAAAACAATTATTAATGAGCTATTTTACATTATTTTTTCATGTTAAGTTTCTGAAAGCCACTGATAGCAACCTGTCAGTTTGAACTAGCCATGTTTCAGGTGTTCAACAGTCACCTGTGGCGAGCAGCTATGGTACTAGACAGCACAGGTTTAGAGGGAGAGAACAAGGCTGTTTTGTATGGTTGGACAGGTTGTGCACTGTATAAAGATGAGGGGGAGGGGGAGGGGAGAAAGCACATCTAATTCAAATGGCAGCATTTTAAACCATTTACCCTTTCTGTAGCCAAGGCTACGTCCTGCTCTTCCAGATCTCAAAGTGCTTTTTCATACCAGCATGTGGCCTGGGTGTGACCACTAAAAGTTACAAGCAGGAAATAATAACAACCACAGCAGTATTAATACTAGTAGTATAATAATGATAGGTTATTATTATCATTATTATCAGAGCTACCTAATCACTGCACAGTGTTTTAAGTAGTTAGATGCACCAACTAATGTACTCATGTCACCATTATTATTAGCCCTATTTGACAGACTGAGAGCCAAGGCTCAGAGCAGTTAATGGCATCTCAAGGAAAGTCACAGGGATATTGAACAAAAAAAACGAGAAAAATTAAACCACAAGAAGGCTGAGGCCATGTGCAGTGGCTCATGCCTGTAATCCTAACACTTTGGGAGGCTGAGGCAGGAGGATCGATAGAGCCCATGAGTTCCAGACCAGGCTGGACAACATAGTAAGACCCTGTCTCTAAAAAAACAAAAAACTAGTCAGGTGTGGTGTTGCATGCCTTGTAGACCCAGTGACTCAGGAGGCTGAGGCGGGAGGATCGCTTGAGCCCAGGAATTCAAGGCTACAGTGAGCAATGATCCCGCCATGGCACTCAAGCCTGGGAGGCAGAGTGAGATTCTGTCTCTAAAATATAATACATTTTATAAAATAAAGGTTAGACTTGGGATAAAATATTAGTAACATTCTCCCTCTCTGTCTCTCTCTTCGCCTGCATCTCTGTCTTTTTCTGCGTGTCCTCATCTCTGGACTTTCCACCTCTGCGTGTCTGTCCCCTGCTGTCCTGGTCATTTTCCATCTATGTGTCTCTGGGACTCTGTGTTCCGCCCACCCCACCCCCGCCATCTCTCTGCCTCTCTCATGCCTCCCTTCCTCCCCGACAGGGCGATTCTGGGGGCCCCGTGATCTGCAATGGCGCCTTGCAGGGACTGGTGTCCTGGGGAGATTACCCCTGTGGCCAGCCCAACAAACCCGGCGTCTACACCAACCTCTGTCAGTTCACCAAATGGATCCATGACACCATCCAGGCCAATTCATGAGTCATCCCAGAACCCAGCTGCGGGCATCCTTCTCCCCCTGTGGGGACCCCAACACTCCTTCCAGACCCCATATCTTCCCAAAGACACTGAGGACGTCAGTCTCACCAGCCCCACCCCAAGTGTCCTGGAATCAGGATCCCCTTCCCGACAGTGAACTGATCCTGAACTCTGGGGGAAGTTCCCGGAATGACCAGTGTGGAGGCTGCCTCTCAGTCTCCCCAGCCCTTCTGTCCTCAAGCCCAGGGTCTGTCCTGTCTCTGCAGCGGTGACCCAAATTCAGTCCCAAAATAAACCGACTGACGAGAAGTGGTCCCTGTGTGTGTCTCCTTCCTGCGCCGGGTGGCCGTGAACAAGACGTGGCCCCTCTCGGGGCTACTGTGTTTGGTCTATTAGAAGACGCATTTCACCTTCTTCAAAAATATCGATTGAGCAGCTATTTTGTACCAGTGGATACAGTATGGGGCAAAACAGATAAAAACAGACCAAAAAAAAAAAAATGCTGCCTCATGGAGTCATGTTCTAGGAGTGATACAGAGGTACATAAATACATACTATAATAATGATGTAAATGGCTGGGCCTGGTGGCTCACACTGGTAAGCCCAGCACATTGGGAGGTCGAGGCAGGAGGATCACCTGAGCCCAGGGGTCCAGGCTGTGGTGAGCCGTGATCGAGCCACTGCACTCCAGCCTGAGTAACAGAGCAAGACCCTGTCTCAAAAACAAAAATGATGTAAATGACAGGAATCAAATGAGAGCAGGGCACCGGGAAAGAGAAGGAATGCTGGGGCGGGGGGAGGCTCTGTATATGGGATGGCCAAGGAGGAGGTGGGAGGTGGCATCACACCCCCACTCCCAAGATGTCCTCATCCTGATTCCTGGAACCCGAGCATATGTTACCTAAAGTAGGAAGGGGATTTTCAGGTGTGATTAAGATAAGGGTCTTGAGATGAGGAGATGATCCTGGCTTATCTGGGGGTGGGGGGCATAGGGCCACAGAGTCCTTATAAGAGAGAGGTTGGAAGGTCAGAGTCAGAAGACAGACTAGAAGACACCACACAGCTGGTTTTGAAGATGGAGGAGGGACCATGTTCCCAAGACTACAGACGATCTCCAGATGCCTGGAACCTTTATTTTTTTTCCAGTTGGAGTCTCACTCTGTCACCCAGGCTGGAGTGTGGTGGCAGGATCACAGCTCACTGCAACCTCGACCTCCTGGGCTCAGGCAATCCTCCCACCTCAGCCTCCCGAGTAGCTAGTACTACAGATGCGCACCACCACGAACAGCTTATTTTATTGATTTTTTTTGTAGAGATAAGGTCTCCCTATGTTGTCCAGACTAGAACTCCTGGACCCAAGAAATCCTCCCACCTTTGCCTCCCAAAGTGCTGATTACGGGGGTGAGCCATCGTGCCTGGTCTGACACCTTGAATTCTGCACTGTGAGAACCATTTTGGATTTCTGACCTCTAGAACTGTAAGAGAATAAATACGAGCTGTTCTAAGATACTAAATTTGTTGTGATTTCTTACAGCAACCACTGTCGCTAATATGAAGGGTTCCCCCGAGGTGGCCCTTGAGTTGAGACCCACAGGATGAAAAGTGACTAGTTCCGTGAACACCTGGGGCACTGAACAAATGCCTCACAGAAGCAGAAATAAAACGTCTCTGAGGCTGGGCGTGGTGGCTCAGGCCTGTAATCCCAGCACTTTGGAAGGCCGAGGCAAGAGGATCGCTTGAGCCCAGTAGTTCAAGATCAACCTGGGAAACATGACGAGAGCTTGTCTCTAAATTTAAAAAAAAGATTTAGCCAGGCATGGTGGCTTGGGTCTGTAGTCCCAGCTACTCTGGAGGCTGAAGCAGAGGGAGCGCCTGAGCCCAGCAGGTTGAGGCTGCGGTGGCCATGAGCATGCCACTGCACTCC
Source organism: Carlito syrichta (assembly GCF_000164805.1). Taxonomy (NCBI): domain Eukaryota; kingdom Metazoa; phylum Chordata; class Mammalia; order Primates; family Tarsiidae; genus Carlito; species Carlito syrichta. The sequence continues at coordinate 174,283 of NW_007258965.1, read as the reverse complement.
AGTCTGGGTGACAAAGTGAGATTCAGACTCAAAAAAAAAAAGGAATTACATTAGGGAATTCTCTTAGTAGCAAAACACCCAACGAAAAAGTTGGGTAAGTAATAAGAGTACTTAGTGTTTTACATAACAACAAGCCCAAAGAGAAGACTAATGTGGTTGGTGTGATGACTAAATGCTGTCATTAGGGAGCCATCTTTCTTCTCTATCTCTGCCGCCATCCATCCATCTGTTTATTTAGCTATGAGCATCTATGAGAGCCAGCTAATATTACAGACACTTGGGATAGAGAAATAAACAAAACAGACACACACACACACACACACACACACAGACACACAGACACACACACACACACACACACACACACACACAAACTCTGCCTTCCTTGAGCTTGTATTCCATATAGAGGGAGAAAGCATGTCAGCTTTCTCCTCAGGCTTGTAATCTCATGGGTGTAAAATGGCTGCCACAGTCCTGGCCATCACATCCTCACACACCACCACAAAAGTCAGGAAGGAGACAAGCTGCTGGCAGAACTCTTTTCATTAAGAAAAAAGTCTTTTCCTGAATCCACTCCCTCCTCCCCTCAGGACTTTCTCCCCTCCCTCCCTCCCTCCCAGACTTATCTTTGGGCCTCAATGACCACTCATTGGAGAGCTCCCAATGCCCACACTCCAGCTTCAAGACAAGCTGGGAAAGTGAGTTTCTGGACCATCTCTCTTATGGGGTACAGTCCCTCCCAACAGGTAGGAGAGGGTGAGAAGTGGCTGTCGGGTAAACAATCAATAAAAACACATGAATAAAAAACAATTATAATGGCAACTGTCATCATCATCTTCTCCCTCATGCCCAGCCATTTACAAGGACTCACAACAATGTTAGGAGATATTCCACAAAGGCTGGGGTGCCCGGGGTGTGTGGATCAGATAGTACTGACATGTTCAGATATAATTCAAATCTGAATTTATTTTTTACAGGTTGGTCTTGAACTCCTGGACTCAAGCAGTCCTCCGGCTTCAGCCTCCCAAACACTGGGATTACAGGTGAAAACCATTGCACCCACCTTGGAATATATATTTTTAAAATCCAGATAAAAGCAGAATTTTAACTAAGGAGTGATCTTGGGTACATATTCCAAACTATTGCTGCTAGTTAAGCTGCTTTTGACAATGAGTAAGAGAAGATTTTCTTAAAAAGTCAAGTTTTAACCGCATACAGCAAGAATCCGTATGGGCAGCTCCAGACAAAGGATGCTGGGCTCCGGTCCCATGTCTCCTGCTCCTCCTGGTTCTGCCTTGTGTGGGATCATCGACCTCAGGATCCTTAGAGAAGGATAAGGCTTTCCCAAAAACCAAGCCCGCAGAATTTCCTTCATTCTTATTGGACAGAATTGGACCACATTTCCCTCCCTAAGCCAATCACAGACTGGGAAAAGGGATTGACATGGTTGATTTGAAGCAATCAGGATTATTTTTCCAAGGTAATACTGAGAACCTCCCTTAAAACACATAAGATTATGTCGGGTGCCCTGGGTCACGCCTGTAATCCTAGGACTTTGGAATGTGAGGTGGGAGGATCGCCTGAGCTCAGGGGTTCGAGACCAGCCTGGGCAACTTGGCAAGACTCTGTCTCTACAATAAAAAATAAAATAAAAAATAATTAGCTAGGCACAGTGGCTCACGCCTGTGATCCCAGCACTTTGGGAGGTAGAGGCGAGAGGATCACCTGAGCCCAGGGGTTCAAGACCAGCCTGAGCCAACAGGGTGAGACCTCATCTCTACTATAAGTCAAAAAATGAGTTGGACATGGTGGCCTGCACCTGTAATCCCAGATTGGGATGCTGAAGCTGAAAGACTGCCTGAGCCCAGCAGGTCGAGGCTGTGGTGAGCGTCATTGTACCACCACACTCTAGCCTGGGTGACAGACTCTGACTCAAAAAAAAAAAAAAAAAAAACCTTGATTAAAATCAGGATTCTTTAATCCAGTCCTCTTTTGATGGGCAGCATGGTTGCTTCCAGGTTCTTGCTATTGT